>NW_020230313.1:277500-357500 GCF_003227715.2 Harpegnathos saltator
AGCGCGCAACAGGAAGGCGTACCGAATCAGTACAAATAGCTTGATTCGCGGAATACTAGAATAGTACGGTATTCTAGACGGCGAGCGGCGGTAAGCGGCTCTTAATCAGAACCGATGTAACCACTCACCCATAATCGGAAGCTACACGCAACGTCGCCTCGCAACGGCGCGAATGCTCGCGCACTCTCGAGCATTCGACGAGGGAACTGGGAAAGGGGGAAAAAGCAGATTCGGACGACGATATCTTTCATTGCGAACGGGGTATCCGGGGCGCATACAGGTAGAGAGGGACGCAACACGACGAGGTAATTGTAAAATCACCGTCAACGACGTACAATTTTTATTAAGCACGAGCACACAACGTGTTGTTGGCAGCTCGACGGCGGGAATAAAGCCACGTCTGTGGAATTCACTCGCGCGCCGGGCCGTAATCGAGTCGAATTTTTCATCCTACTTGCGGTCTCTCGCGACGACTTTCCACTTGACGCTAATTTATAATTACATTAATTAACCCGGAGCTTACGAAAATCGATTGGCCATTTTGATTGCACTTAATCTGCAGCTTTGCCGAGAATTTCGTGAAATGAGAGATGCTTGAAAACCAGCAAGTGGTAAAGGTGTGCGTTTTTTCCGCCATTTAGAGTAGGACTTTTTTCTCTGCAAATGACTTGATTGATTTTTGGGAATCTATGGGCACGTTAGGCAATTTCGATAAAAAATAGTCGCTGCCGAAAGACACGTTGTATGCGCGAGCATTTTCAACGATATATCTTTTCAAGCTGGTCGTGTGCGCGGGCAACTCGCAAATCAGGGAGGGATTTTTGAGCATCCTCTTCTCGTACGACTAGCGTATCGCGCTGCTCGTTCGCCTCTCCCTCTCTCTCTCTCTCTCACCCTCCCTCTCTCTCTCTCTCTCTCTCGTTCGTCGTTTGCCCCTCTCGAATGTCCCGACAGTGAGCACAGAGAGGGCTACGGGCGCTCAATAATTCGTGACTTTGTCGAACACGCGATTCCTCGTGAATCTTTCAAGTATGCACCGTTGGGAGTGCAGCCGTCGCAGAGAAGTCAAACTAGTCGCGGCCGAAGATCCACGAGCGTTGCGCGCACCACCGACCGAAATTGCTAGCTCTCGTAGCGGAAACGAACGGCGAACGGAACACGGCCGCATGCCCAACGAGGGAGCGATCCGCGCGCGCGCGCTCGCGCGGTCCACGTCACCGCGGTGAAAGTACGTTTTATATTTAAACGCTGCGGGGACATCGCTCAGAGTGGCGTATTCTCGATGCCGGAATTGTCCCGGGCGGAGTTACACGTCGACCTTGCCAGGTAGAAACCCCGTTACGAGAGGCTCCGAGAGATAGAGAGAGGTTCCTCCGCGTCTCTCTAGCGCTTTCACCACCACTGAAGGGAGAGATGCGCGCCGCGAAGACCGATCGGTCTCTCTTCCTTTTTTTTTTCCCCTCTCATCCTGTGTGTGTTAACTCTCGCGGTCTTAAGACTCGCCGCTGCCGCGCGCGCGCGCACACCTCGTGTTTAATGCGCCAATCATCTGTAGAGGTAGTGTTGGCTGTAACAGTCGATAGAATCCATAATAGTAAACGCGCTAAGTTTCCACGTTCTCGCGGCGTGTAACGACGTGCTGTCGATGAAAGCAGTCGGTGTGTCGGGATAAGAGCGTAAACCTTTGGCGATAACAGCGCGCGACATCTCCCAACCTCTCCGTCGGGGACGTTGTCTCCGCCGAACGACGGATGAGGAAAAGGTTGAACGAGGGGATTCATACGCCGCGCGGTGCCGTCTATCGAGATGAAAACTGTTAACCCGGCCCGTTAAACCGCTGATGAATTTCCAACGACGCGCGCTCTACACGTCCCGCATAAAATGCATACGCGCGCGAAACAAACGCGCGGACCGTTGCTCGCCCGAGGGCCCTCGGCGACGGAAATCGCTATCGCCCGCCTGCGAAAAAATCAGCGGCACGCCCGATGAGAGAGCGAGCGAGCCTGAGAAAGAGAGAGGTACCGCGAAAAAAGGAAAGAGAAAAAGGGGAAAAGTTAAAAAAACCATTCGTATCTCCGCGGGTCGGCCCTCAATCTCGGCGACACGACGGCGTTGTCCATCGCGCCGTACCGCGCGTCGATTCTCCTTCCACCGCTGGATTTATGGAGAACGATGCATTACGTAAATTGCGAACGCGCCGCGGGCGATAGAGGGAAGAGTAACAACGGCGGGTTGTGTGTTGGAATCGCGTTGCACCAATCGAAACGTCACGCGGCCAGCCGGCCGGTCGGTCGGTCGGTCGGTCGGTCGGTCGGTCGGCCACGACGCGACGCGACGCGATGTCAAGTTACGTCGGATCTCTACGTCGGAGATAACGTGCGGACCCCACGTCGTCGAATAACGTGTACCGTCGCCGACGTTACGAGGTATATTCCCCCGGGAACACGCTCGTAATTTTGCCTCAGAGAAGCGCACATGTATCGAGATTCGACGTTGAGGTCGCGTAGGGGTGGTGACACCCTCTCCGGCCTCGCGTTCGAAGAAGCGTGATCGACGCGAGTTTCAATCGGCGCGGATTCCTAAGATTACGGCGATACAATGCTCTTTCTCTCTCTCTCTCTCTCTCTCTCTCTCTCTCTCTCTCTCTCTCTCTCTCTCTCCGCGATCTGTCGTCGCGACTTAATATCGAATTCAGGAGAGGAAAAAAGGTGACACGCGCGAGGGAGAAAATCCCCCGTCGATCGACCGCACGACAAACGTGCTCGTCGTGTGCTCGCAATTCAGAAATTGCCACCGCTAGGATTAACATCGTTGTAAACGGATTCTCGCGACATGAATCAAAAAACGTTTGAACAAAATGACCGCGCGTCACATTTCCAACATGGGCTGTATGTACAGCTATCGAAAAAGGGGGGAACTAAAAAAAAGAAAATACGAGAAAACCAAAGGGGCACGCGGCATAACCGCGCGCGGGCGGACCGCCGCGGCGCACTTTTTTCGGTCGCGCCAACTCCGGCAGCGAGCTAAATTTAAAGAGCGGCTTTAATTTCGCGAGTCGCGCGCGCATAACAGCGCTCGTTCGAGATCGCCGGCCGCGACGCGCGCGTCGCATGATTCCGATTTCATAACCGTCATTATTTTCAGAGTAACTGCGACATGCGACCGATCGACCGACCGACCGACCGGCTGTGCAGAGCGTGCAATCGCGATCATTGCATCGCTGGCGGTCAACGCATGCATGCATGCGTGCATGCGCTCAACGCAACGAATAATACGTGCGCGACGATAAAACGTGACTGTCCGGTCGATGACGATATCGACTACGGGGCAAACAGCCCGGTCCAGCAAATATTTCGCAATGACGGTCTGCTCTCCTCCCTACGCCCCGCCCCCTTGCGTTCCCCCGCGGCATTATTAGCTGGGATTTCAGAATGGTCTTAATTACGTTCCGCCGGTCGATGCAAACGTGCCGAATGGCCCATTAAACCGCTCGACCGCGCCTGTACAAATTGAAAATCATAAATCGTCAATCAACCATGTGGCGCGTGGAATCGACCGCGGGAGCGATAATTGCTAGCCGCGCGCGCGCGCTAACGTTGGCGCGCGCTGGAAGAAGTCGCGCGCGAAGCCGTGACTCGATCGAGTCACGGCTTCGAGATTCGAAGCAACAACGGGTGTGTACGCTCTGTTTTTCTCCTTCCTCTTTCGGGCCGAGCGAGCGAGAATGCTGCGAGTCATTTGAAGGTGCGCGCGCGCGCGCGCGCGATCGCATGTGCCTCGAGATCACCAGATATATCTCCCCCTCCCCCCTCCTCCCCTTGGCGTTACAGCGCGATTACACTTGATCGTCGCTCGCACCTCGTGAATTGGACCGTGCTCTTAATGGCATTCCGATAACCAATACGCGACACGAGGAAGTAGCGGATGACGTCCGTACACACCGGCGCGACTCCCGCTCTTTTGATTGTCCCGTGTTAATTGCGACATTCTTAGGTCTATTTCTTTTTCGAGCGAGCCGTTGGAGGATTATTTATCCGATTGGTCAAAGTACGCGCCTCGATATTCGAGCACAGAACGGGCGCTTTTTGCGCGGATATTTTTTTTTTGCCCCGGAAGATGAATACTTGTTATAATTTATTCAGCGCTGGAAAGCAGCGTCAAGTCGAGTCTCTCTCGACGGATTTTCCGTGAGACGGATCTTCAGGTTCGCCCGCTTCAACCGTCGAGATGTTTAAAGTTAGAAAACACAAAAGTTGCAGGAAAATACGACTTTCGGCTGAATTGTGTTGCCGGGGAATATCGTTCCCCAAAATTTATCAGGCGATACGTTCCTGAAGTTTCATTCAAACTTTGCGAAATATTCCGTCGATTAATATTTAAAGCGCGGAAAATGGGGTGCCGGTGATAGTAGCGCGGACTGAATATTTGCCTACTCCCGAATTTCCAGCTGTTCTAATCCCTGAAACTTTAAAGCGAGATACGAATATGTAATAGACATTTTACGGGGCAGCAGCGTGTCTTTCCATAGAATTGAAATGAGAAAGAAAAGTCTCTTTTACGCGCGGTGCGTCCCATAATTCATGACTTCAATTTTAACGTGGGATTTCTCCTACAAATTTGCACGGACAGGATTGATTTCGCGCAAACCAGCGCTCGAGAACGCGCCGATAGTTTTCTAGCATTTGGAACTTGTCGGCAGCGGAAAAACGCCTCGCAAATTAAACGCCCGACGCGCGCGCGCGCGAACTCTCGCAGCTCGATACGGAATCTTACGCAGCGTGTTCCCCGTCGTCGTCGGGTAATATTTAAAATGTGGGGATGTGTGAAACTGGGCCAATAATGATACGAGCTAGATATTGGCGCTTCTCTTCTCGGGGGTCACACGCAGAGAGAGAGAGAGAGAGAGAGCAGCGGCAGCAGCGGGTTCGCTCATACGCGAGCAAACGTCCGCGTTATCGAGCAAAACGGGCGTCGCCGCCGCCGCCACCGCCGGGCCATGCGACTCGATTGGAGCGATATGCGTCGGCCGAGGCGTGAAAAAGGGTAAAAAGAAGAGGACAAGGGGTCGAGATAAAGTGGTCCGTGGGGAATGCCGAATCCGGGGGAAATATCGAGGAAATCTTCGGCGGCGCGCGGGCGCGTGAGTGCGCGCGAGAGACGAGGACGCGCACGAAAGGGAGCGAGCGAGAGCGAGAGCGAGAGAGAGAGTTGAAATAGTTTTGTAACAGCTTCTTAGAGTGAAATCAAGTGGTCGAATGGGGGACGTTACGAGATAAAGAGAAAAAGATCGAAACCTTTGTCGCGGAGTTTTGTGCGCGAAAACGACTGCTCTCATCTTTCGCGACGGTAATATCGGCGATTGGTCACGCGAGGTAAACGTTTTGCTCGGGCTCACTTTGCGCGATTCTTCTTCTTTCCCTTTCTTCGTTTCTTCCAATGGCTATCGATCGCGGGCGCGAAGCCGCCCCCGACTCGGATTGCATTTCATTAATTTCGCTCGCCGTCGCGGCTGCATTTCCGCGCGCGCGCGCCTTTCATTCATTTCGAAACGGAACACGCGACCGAGCTCGCGCGCGCTCGCGGAAGAGAGCGAAACGAATGATAGAGGCGAGGAACAACAATGTTGTCGGTTCACAGGGAAGTAGATCGATTTCTCCCGTTTCCCTGCGTACACGAATGAGCGTGTGCCGCATGTCGGTCGGCGCGCTACGAGCCGGTATCGAGGTATTTATTTGCAGAGTTATCGAGCATAACCGATGCGCGTCTCCCAAGCGAAACGGTTAACGCGATCTCGCGACTCGTCGTCGCGTTACCGTATTTCGGCCGACCTGATTTTCGCTCGATCCGACGAGGCGGGACGGAAAATTATTTAGCGCCTGTCGATTTATCGGTCGCAAGTGCAAGTAGAACCTCGGTGAAAAGGCACAGCGGATCAGAGACGTTCTCCGCAGTCGTCGCGAGAGCGACGACGACGACACACCGTTGACACGCGTGTCGTCGTCCGCGCATCGGCGCAAAGACGACGGCCAAGTTTCGGCCGGACAAATGAACAATAAGACGGCTACAGCGCGGATTTACTTGGCGAATGCAAAAGAGGCGTATAAAGGGCTAGACAAAGACTCTCGGCGAGTAGAGAAAGTCGCGGCGCGCAAGCGGGTGGAAAGGGACACTCCGGACGGGGCAGTGGACCGACTGAAAGGAGACCTTGAGGCGAATTCTCCTTTTCCCTTGCTCGGCCTGAGCAAAGCAAGACTAATATACCGGCCGTCGCGTTTTTTGCCGCTTTTAATCTGCAAATGCGTCGTGGTTGAGGCTGGAACGTGGAACGTGGAACGTGAAACGCTGCGAGCTAGCCTACAGCCTCTCTCTCTCTCTCTCTCTCTCCCCCTCTCTCTCTCTCTCTCTCTCCCCCCCCTCTCCCTCTCGGTCAGATATACCTCGCTATGCGCGAGCAAACGCCATACGCAGTTTATACATGCAGAATTTCTGGACTCGCGGAATGCGAATCGCAGAACGCGAGCAAGTCTCGGTCGAGCACGCGCTCGCACAAACGAGAGAGAGCTTGCGGCGCGCGTGTTTTACGCGTGCGTCCAAACTTGCCAAGCTTCCTCCCTAAATCGAGTCGCGTTCTCGCTCTTGATTAGAGAAGCGCGCTCGGCGCGGCGCGTAAATTTAGCGCGCGATGTATAAATCTCGCAGGATGCTGCTCCGGTCACCATTACGTGCAGGGCGGAGCACGGTGGAATTTATTCGGGAGTCCTTATCCTTCGGGCCGAGCCTCGTGACTCTCCTCCAAATTGTATTTTCACGTCGGAGCCTTTATCGCCGCCGGAGTGCCGCGCGTTTCGCCGTTCGACGTGTATCCCCGGACGTAACTAATAGCGGATCCTCGTATCGAGAACCGTGCCAATCCTGAACGGGGTACCGATAAAAATCCTATACCTTTATATCGACGTGGCTCCGTGAGTAGCTGGACGCAGGATATCGGATTTAGTACGGTCAACTTGTTTCACCCTTCCTCCCTACTCCGTCTGCGGACTCCTCTCCCTCCCTCCCTCCCCCCTCCTCACCCCTTCGCGCTGAAACTTGCTCCTCCGAGCGGCGTTTAATCGGAGTCAAAACCGAAATTCGAACGCGCTCTCGCCCGCCGGAGAGAACGGATCCATCTCTATTACAGGATTAAATCTACGAACGGGAAGCGGCAGGGGTGGAGGGGGTGGGTATAACGAGCGTGCGCGCGCACGTCCGCGGTCGTATCGGAGCTAATATACGTAACGTTAATTCTTTGAACCCGATGAGACGTGTTATTAACCGGCTATTATAAGCCGATTCGATATATCGCGCCCGGTTGTCAATTTTAATTAGCAGTTACTTCAGTGTTGATCGACGATTATATTAGATGGTTGAGAGGGGCAGGGAAATTTCAGAGAGCTGATATATCCCAATCGAAAGGTACTTTTGCGCGTTGAAACAATTGTTCACACAGACATGAAATTCAATGTTTTCGTTTGGCCAAAGTATTCATCTCTTTGTATTGTACATTTTATGAACATTTTAAAGGAAATTTGATTCGAGTATATTCTCATTTTTCTCATTTTGCGCAAACGCATCGCTCCTTAATAAATCACGGAGCGACGCAATGATGATCGATCGTCGCGGTTCAATGCTTGTCGCGTGTTCTTTCTGTCTAAGGCGTTAAAGAACTAATCGCGCGCGTAGTAATACGGTAAGCGTCAAATTTAATTCAACGAAAACGACCGTCCGCACGAATTACCGCGCCAGCTAAAAGGAAAAAAGACACGCGCAGGCTGCGACAATCGCTTGGATTTCGCAGGGAGAAAATTAGTTTTTCTTAATTGAACGGGGGGTATTCACGTTCGATCCCGCGTAATTGGAATCGTAAACCGTCGTCGTCGTGTCTCTCTCTCTCTCTCTCTCTGTCTCTCTCTCCCCCTCCCCCTCCCTCCCTTCTTTCTCCTGACACGAGAGAGAGAGAGAGAGAGAGAGAGAGAGAGAGAGAGAGAGAGAGAGAGAGAGAGAATGAGTGGAGTAGAGTCCAACAGCTACCTCCTCCCTGGTGACTCGTGCGCTGGTCACGATTATCGTGAATGGATTTAATCGGAGATTAGAATCTCGGAACACTGGTGGCAATCTTCGTGCAGTTGTATCAAACATACCGAGAACGAGGAAGAATTCGTATTATGCAATGTCATGCAAAATTTCTTATCGTCCGTCTTTCCGACAGGCACTAATAGATAATAGATAACTTGGCCATGGCAGGTAAAGAGAAGGGAAGGAATGAGGGAGGGCGAGGGGAGAGAACGCGAGAGAGAGAGAGAGAGAGAGAGAGAGAGGAATACGGAGAGTCACAAAGAAACAGGGAGAGACAGGGAAAGACAAGGAGAGGCAGAGAAGACGGTGAGAAATGGGAAGAGGAGGATAGAAGGAGAGAGGAGCATGAGAGGGGGGCGGGGGACAGAAAGGGAAAAATCGTCATTTGCCACTCGACCGAGTGGCAAGTAGAATCGTCATTCCCTCTATCAGAGTTGTTTTCGAGCCATGAGATAGGTTTGACCACTGATGCATTAATATCTCTGTGAACGATATGCGCGCGCGGATCGCAGTCTCGTAGAGACGATAATATTGCTGCAAACCCGTTCAAAGCCCGGCGACATTTAGACATTTACTTTTGCACGATGCTGCCGTGGTTACGCAGGATTTTCGAAATTGACGCTTCCCTTAAAACAACAAAAACATTGAGAAAAAAAAAGAAATCCCAGCGACCGTGCCTTTTGTTTCCGTATGTCAAAAAATAAAGATTGCTTATGCACTAACTCGCTTCCTCGCAAACTGTAACTCGCACGCGCATATCCTGCTGCGTGGAGTCAGTGTGTTTTAACCTCGCAGAAATTTTATGCGTGCATCGGTACGCGCAAGATGCACACGCGGAACGGCTGTCTGTATGGTGCACGCGTGACATGCGATTCCTCGTCTCCGTCAGCCGGTACTCTCTCTCTCTCTCTGCTGAAGACGCGCAAAAGGGCTTCGCCGCTCTGCCGCCACCGGGTCTCACGTGCGCGCCAGTGCTTTTTCACCGGCGGAATCTAGTTATAGATCTGCCGGCCGGTGTACGTTCCTCCGGAGTGATTTAAGTAGTGAGCGAATAGTCAATGCGCTCTCCGGACGCGCGCGATTCATGCACTCGCACACCTCGAGCGCGCGCGCGCGCGCGCGATCCCGACGAGCAAGAGTACGAAAATATCCGTGGCTGGCCGTCGGCCAACTAGCTAGCCGCCGCTTTTCTCCGCCGTGGTATCCGCCTCGCCGCCGCCGCCGCCGCCGCCGCTCCTCGCGCACAAGCTTCCTCTTCCTCCTCAGGCCACGTACCCACGTCAGGTATTTATGGATCGCCATTCGCGGATTTATCGGTATCGGCTGTATTTACGCGATACTCGGGCTCGTATAGTTCGCCCTAATAATATGCCGGCCGCAGCGCGGCACGGCGTCCGCTCCGCTGCCGCCAACGATGCTACCGTTCGTCTCGCCGCGTTCGGCCGCCGCGAGTATTTACGACCTGCACCTTGAAAAATCGCGCGCCTCGCCTGTACGAATATTATTCTTTCTTCGTCCCTTTCCTCGGCGGATTCGATTGTTTGTCTCTTGTCGCGCCGCGACTTTGTCCGAACGTGCTGGCAGCACGTTTCTTAATCGCGTGCGTTTATTATAACCGGTAACACACACACACACACACACACACGGCTAGCCCGTACGGTTCGCGTAGCGGCGTTCAGCAAATTCGTCAGTCCAGCCGGCAGACACGCGCGACGGATTCTTTTCGGCGCGGCGGCGGCGGCGGCGGTGGTGGTGGCCAGCGATTTCTCGACGGCGGCTTGATTAAATGGCGCGAGAGTGTCGAACCCGCGCGTGAATAGTAATCGCAGTAATGGACCGTGAGTTTAGCGCGGCGATTCGTCGTTTTGGACTCGTTGCGATGAGCCGACGCGATGCCGGTCGAGTCCAGGCGGCGGCGGCGGCGACGAGGGCCCAATCTCTCTTTCGCGAGCAAACACGAATTATTAACTGTGCAACATAAAAGCGGGAATATAAAAAACACGTGGTTATACATATGGTTTTCCATCGGATATAATGGCATCGGGCTTCTCTTGTCCATGGGGGGAACCGCCTCGCTATTCGCAAATATTTGATGGGAAGGCTCTCCCATCCAAACTGGTGGAAGGTGATTGCGGTTAGCCGGTTACATCGGAAATTCAATCGTTGTGTGCCAGCGAGCAAACGCCACGAGACTCGCAAATCCCTCGCGGCTTCGCTCCAAGGAAACTCGTCGGGAAAGCCAGTGGGATATACAGAAGCAAGGAAAGTGCGGCAGGGAAGAAGAAAGTAGGAAAAAACAAACCAACTTCTGGCACAAACCATCGCCATCGTCGTTGTCGTCGACGTCGACGTCGACGGCGATGTCGCAAACGACATGGTCGCGGTCGTTGTCTTCGTCATCGTCCTTGTTGTCCGCGTTGCCACTACGATTTCTTTCCCTCATTAATTTCGAAATCTATATCGTGTTGCGTCGTACCTGAGATTTATGTTACACGAAGAAACAGAGAATTATTCCGCAGTGTCGCGTCGCGCGGAGGAACTCTTTTATGTATCCCGTTATGTATCCAACCGTCATTTGTTTCTTGCGGTAATTAGACTGTTTGTCGCGTCCATGCGGTTTGTCACTGCGGAGATGCTCTCGACGAAACGCCCGCCGCGTAAAAGCACGCGCGCCCCGACGTCGACGTCGACGTCGACGTCGACGATTGACGACGTGTGAATCGCCCCGCTCCCCTCGTCCGAATGTGTTTTACGTTTCATTAATTTAAATACCTCCGCATCGCGCCTGTACATTTTATCATTACGAATAATGCAGGA
This sequence comes from Harpegnathos saltator, assembly GCF_003227715.2. NCBI lineage: Eukaryota > Metazoa > Arthropoda > Insecta > Hymenoptera > Formicidae > Harpegnathos > Harpegnathos saltator. Next base: position 288,430 of record NW_020230313.1, read on the forward strand.
GCGCGATGTGAACGCGAGATATGAACCTGACAGAAAATCATTGAGCGCTCCTCGCGCGCGCGCGCTCAAGTTCTATTGAAATTTTTTCATATCTTCGTAATCGTCGGAAAATCGACGGTGGGTAACGACAACGGCGGCGTACATTCTCGGAATTCTTCTTTTCTTCATTTTTTCCCACTCTCCCGTCGGCTTTCAGCGACTGCGAAAGGGCCGAGTCACGCGCGGGGAGACGCGGGGGCGGGGGCAGGGGCAGAAGGTTGGCGAGACGGACGGGGGGTGGGGGAGGCTCGAGTGCGCGCGGCAAGCATATCACGCGATTCCGCAATCATACCGGGTAGGGTAACATGCACTCGCGTCCTTATCGCGGCCCGCAAAGTGAAATTATTCGACGCAAGCCCCTGTTTCTGATACGGGGGGTCCGCTGCGCGAGGCGCACTTTGCGCGACGACGTTTGACACACGTAACGGGGAGTCCGCGACGAGGGGGTTGGTGTCGGTAACGCCTCGGGAGTAAAAAGTACGCCGCCGCGCTCGCTTATCGCCGAGCGCGTTCGAGTGAAAGAGGAGAAACGCCGACGCTCGGACGCGCGCGCGTAAGGATACCCCACGCGGTGGGAGCGAAGTAGAGAGAGAGAGAGAGAGAGAGAGAGAGAGAGAGGATCGATTCGTGAGACTCATCGGCCGATTGTCGTCGCGCGAAAAAAAATGGGTTAACGACGCGACGGGTGGCGGCGGTTGGGGATTGTTCTCGAGCACGTGAGAAAACGTGAGCCGTGCCAATCGAGATTAATTAACGCGCGATGAATTAACGACTCGCTAATCTCCCTCTTGTTGGATTATACAGGCCTACTTGTGCTCTAGGCCATATGGACGGTGTGATGTAATTCGGTTAATCAAGGTTGGCGCGTTAATCGCCAACATTGTTGCCGCTCGACGGTACGCTCGAGAATGTGTACGAAACTCTAAACGCGGCAAGATACTTTGTCACGTTATATTCGCGCATCGATAATTAACTGCGGTTAACCGCGGTTAACCGCGGCCCTAGCGTTTATGTGCGCGTACGCGACTGCGTTTGATGGTCGCGCTCGCGCGCGCGCGCGCGCACAAACCGTTGCTGCGTACACGTGTGTGCGCGCAGCAAGATACTTTACCGCGTTATAATTTATAGACCTCGATAATAAACTGGAGATGAGATGTTGAATGTACACACAGCTTCCTCTTGACACGCACGGCCGATGGGGCACCGATGCACCGAGTCGAGCAAACGTGACGGCAAATGAAAGACTGCGGATCACCTCACCTCATTTGGAGAACGATCACGAGAATGAGCAAACCTTAGGATATGTAATCCCTTCCCTCTCCCCCCTCTCTCTCTCTCTCTCTCTCTCTACAGTTTTCGATAATTATTCACGAGAGTAATTCCAGTCGCTCGCGCGAGTAATCGATAACTATGAAAATTTGCAAATTACGGCACGTACATTCTGGCACGACCAAACGTGACATAAGAGCCCTCCACGCTATCTGTCGTTGATTAATTAACGTTTGTCGAGAATTTGTTGTACGCTGCGGCGAGCGCGCCCGCCTCGCCTCGCCTCGCCTCGCGTCGCGTCGCGTCACATTGCGAATCGCATGGAGCATTTGCGCTATCGTCGCTCGACCGAAGCGACGCACGACGAATGCAATTTTCGACTCGCCAACTGTAAACGTAGTGTCGCATAAATGGCCGCCTTCTCGGGCGAGGGCGAGGGCGGGTGAGAGCGCGTTGCGCGCTTGTGTGAAACCGAAATTGATTTTTACCTTCGTGAGCCGCGGCCGGCCGGTGGATCGAGGAGAGTGTGCTCGCTGCCGGCCGATCGTGTCGGTATTTCTTAACGAGGGTATACTTTTTCAGTCATTAGCCGATCGCAATCGCGCTAACCATTGTGATTACGCGACGACGTTGGTGCTGCACGGTACGTCGTCGTTGGAGGCTCACGTGTCTAAGTGGCCCCGGCCGCGCAAGGCTTCGTTCGGCAAGCCGACCGGTGGGGGATAAAGGGGCTAAAGACCGTCGTTACACCCCGTACCGGTGAGAACACAGCCGGCGTATCGAGGGGCGTGGAGCAGACGGAGAAAGAGAAGGCGCCGCGCGCTCGCCATGAAATCTCGTCCCCGACGCCCGGTGCGCGCAGCGTGCTGTCGCGTCGGGAGAGAGAGAGAGAGAGAGAGAGAGAGAGAGAGAGCCATGTTCGAGGATCGCTCGGGCGAGAGAGAACGAAGGGGCACCTGCCAATTACGACGGTGTAATTAATAGAGATTACTGGTAATCGAGGAGAAATGCTCGGTAGAAACGCGAGCGTCCGTCCGCCCGCCCGCTCGCCAACGTCAACGCCAACGCGACGGCCTAACGTTGGATGATTACGCGCGCTATCGCCTCGCTTGTTCTTCTCCGGGACGGTCGATAAGCCCTCTCGCGAAGCTCAACAATGTTCGCCACGTTACTTTTGCGTTACATTCACCGCCCAGTGGAGGAGGGCATGTAGTAAGAAGGGCATGGGTGCGCGGAATTATACGAGGCGGAGGGTCAAAATGGATGGAACCGAAGCCCAGCGGAGCGGGGCTTTCGCTTATCGCGAAAGTTGCCCGACATGAAAGAGACGCATGAAAAATATGAACAATCCCTTTGAAAATCGTTTACGACGTAGTCGATTTAGAATATTGCTCGCGTACACAGGGTGTAATCGAGGTTAATGAAAAAACAAAGCGATTACGGAACACGCAAACTACTCGTTGGAATACTCTCGTTACATTCACCGAAAGAGGCGTGCGAAGCAGCGCGTACGGCGCAACCAACGTGCCACTTGACTCGTAACGAATATTTCACATTATTCGAGAGACGCATCGTTATCAGGAGAGAGGTCCGTCGAAACATCTCGCTGTCGTTTGAGCTCTAAATCTTTCCCTCGCTTCGTAGACCGTAGGCGCAGGCAGTCTTGTGGCAGTACAGGTGGTGGATGTGAAAAAGCGATAATTTCTACCGAGGAGAAGAAGTGTCTCCTTCTCTTTTTTTCTCTCTCCAATGGAAGAAGAGGGAGGAATCTCCCTGGGTCATCGGTCCTTTTCCAAGTGACCGCGGAAGCCACGAGGCCATCACCTGTCGCCTAGGTATCAAACGGTAGTTGAAATTGCTAAAACATCTTCCCGGGCGATCATCGTGATAGGCCCAGGTCGTTAAAATTCCATTCTAGGCGCACGGCAGAACGGCCGTAAATTAAATCGTCGTCGCGGCCGGATCGTATTTCGTTAATAGAAAATCGCTCGCTTAAAATGAGAAGCGACGAATTCCCAGCTACGTCCATCCTACATGTGTGTGTTATCAATCGAATCGGCGAGAGTGCAGCGCGGTGGTCGTGTTTTATAGGCTCGGAGGCGGCGGCGGTAGCGGCGAATCTCCGAATTGAGGCAAGCTCCAAACAGCTGAGGCAGTGAGTCGCGTCATTAAAACTCAGTTCCGCCGTGGGCATTAGGCCGCGAACGAGTTAAACGCGCGCGCGCGCGCGCACACACATGTAGGGTCGAGCGACCCGAGGAAGAGCGTTGTTCCCGCGCGCGTGACTCGCAGTAAGGTCAGCGACTTCAGCTTCGTATGAGAAGCCAGAACGCTCGCGCCGTGTGTACCCGAGCATTTTCTCTACCCCCCTCTTTCGCACAGCCACCGACAACGCGCAATACCTTCCGACGTTTTATGTTACTACGGTACTATCTAGCTCTGCCTACACGCGTGCTCGGTCGCGCGTAATACGCACGCGTTATTTATTCGTGTCCGGATGCGGAGCGTCCCGGAACTAACGTTATTTATTCGCGTCCTGGACGGAGCCGCGAGTCGATTTTTCCTGTCCGAAAATTGGACAGGAAGTTTAATCGCGCGTGCATAACTTTGATGCGTTGGAATATTCAACTTTCTTTTTTTTCTCTCTCTTTCTTCCTGTCCCGCGTTCCTTTTGTCCGTCTCTCGTCGGAATATCGCGTTGATAATCGTCAAAAGTCACTTTTGACGAGAGAGAGAGAGAGAGAGAGAGAGAGAGAGAGAGAGAGAGAGAGAGAGAGAGAAGGGTCTGTGAGAAGGGAGAGCATTTGGCGCGAAGGAGATAATTTCAAGACGATTCGCCGCAGATCTCTCGACGAGCGATCTCATATAGGGAGGGAGAGGTAAAACCGCCGACGAATTATATTTATGGGATGGGGGATATAATTCCTTTGGGGGGAGGGGGAGGGAGCGAGGGAGGGGGAGGGAGCGAGGGAGGCGGAGGCATAAGCAACAACGCCGCGCGCGCGGTTCACAATTGATAGATTTTCGGCAACAAGATTGAAAGCAGCGCGGAATTTCGAGGATTAACGCTCGGTTAAGCTTATGCACCGAGCAACGACTCGATACGAACAGCGTAACCGTTGGTGGTAGAGCAAACGCTCGGTGACGAATACCAATGAACCATATACGTCTCTATTTACACTCGCGTGCTATGTACCGCCCTGTGCGCGCACATTGGGTGTGGAGACCATTGCGTATACCACAGCGGCATACCGACGTACACACACGGCCTATGCGCCTGTGGTATGTCTGCGTGTATTTTATACATGAATGCACACAGACATACGTGCGTACACACACACACACATATATATATATATATCGGTCCCGAGACGTGAGACGCTCGGGGACAACGAAACGAGTCTGGCTCCCTCGAGCCGAAATGCCGTAGGAACTTAAATATTTATTGGAATTTAAAAGTTCCTCTCCTCGGAGTATTTAAGAGTTTGCCGAGGCAATAACGGGGGCGGGGTCTCGGAACAAACGCGAGAGGACGTACTCGCGTTACTCCGCGCGACCTAGCTCTCGCTCCTCCGAGAAACACCGTGCCGCGTTCTGTTCCGATCTCCGCGGTCGCTTCATTCCCCCACAATCTTCTCTCAACACGAGAAAAAGATAGAAGACACGACAACGTCGATGGTACCAATGGGGTGCCGAGGTGAAAAACGAACGCGACAGGACTTTCATTTTCTCCGTCGATATATTTGTCTCTGCGCTTCGGCTTTTTCACCCACCATTTCCATCTCCCGCTGAATACTCGCGAGTAAATGATGAAACCAAATATCGATAAAATAATGACAGAGGACATGTGCGGCAAGAAGGAGAAAGAGAAAGAGCGGTATTTCTTTGAGTGGGAACGTCTTGGGAAAAATAACAGGGATATCGCGTATATTTACCTAGCGTATTCAAAGTTGGGAGAGATGGATGGATGGATGGCAAAAGAGCCGGAAACGCGCGCGCGCGTTGTGGGTGGACATATGCAGACATATAAAATCGTTTACACTTATATCCCTTTGTCCGTGAAACATCTTTGTGAGCTAGTTTCTTCAAATCGAGTCTTTGAGTTTGCTCAAAGTCGCACGAACGATATAGACTCGCGCTCTCGCGGCTTGTGAAGGCGCCGTCTTTTATTGCAAGTTTCATCCGTCTCCCCTTTAACCCCCCCGCCCCCTCCCCCCCATTCGGCACGAGCGTCGCGACTCTGTAGTCTCGCGACAACACGCTCATTTTTCTTTATTCTGTTATCAACAAAATGACTTGTGTGTGTGTCTCGAAGTAGTTTTCATGTTTTGCCAATAGCAATTTTTATTACACACATCATCGATACATGTATGTGTAATCATCACTCCAGCAGGCAGCGTAGAGCGAACACGAGAATGCTTCACACACAAACAAGTGTTGACGCGATTATCGCTCTCTCTCTCTCTCTCTCTCTCTCTCTCTCTCTCTCTCGGCCGCGAAGTAACTCTACACGGCAAGTGTCCGAACGGTGTCGTGCCGAAAGGGTTAAAAGTCTTATTTGTATCATGTTCCTCGCGCTTGTAGCGCTACCGCAATCTGAGACCGCAGGCAGTCGGCATTCGGCGTGTTAAATGCCCCGGTTAGAATTCAAAGTTCGAAGACCCGCCGGTAAATACACGAAATTGCGTCGGCGTTATTACGTATATAACGGGATAACGAGGCCGGCTGTTGAGGCCGTTGAGGGACTTCTGAAGCGAGATAAATATGTTTCGACCGGATGAATTCCAATCCGCGACAATCCGCGCGAGCGGTCGCGCGCTAATCGCTGGCTACCAAGAAAGAAGGGGACAAACAGCAGATGCCGGATGCGCTGCGCGCCGCGTCGCAGCGCGCTTCCGCCCTTACGGACCTTACGGGGGATAGTGTGAACGATAGCGTCACGGATGAGCGGAAGCAGTCGCCGGCGCCGCCTCCTTGGGCGCAAGCTCGTCGCCCCGAACCTCCGTCGAGCTAATAATATCCCCGTCATCGAAGAAAAGCTCGTCACGAACGCGACCAGCGTTAGCCGTGATCGGATCGATAAGCCGTGGCTCGTCGCGTCGGTCAGAACGGCGGCGAAAATTTCATCTAACGAGCTAATTTCATCTAACGACAGAGATCCGGCAGAAATTGCGAGCTCCGCCGGCGATTTCACTCGGTTCCGTCGCAAGTATGTGGCAAGATTCGGCAAAAGGAGGAAAAGAGAGAAAAGTCCCCCCCCCCCTAGCGGGCCGAAGAGCGCCGAAGAGAGAGAGAGAGAGAGAGAGAGAGAGAGAGAGAGAGAGAGAGAGAGAGAGAGAGAGAGAGAGAGATTTTCTTCGCCGTCTTTGGCCGTTACACGGCTTCTGTTACTTGATAAATGCACTTTTATTCGACCTTTTTATTCCCAACTTGTTGAAAGAACAAGAACTTGCCCGGCCAATTATACCGGAGAAACAAAAGCGGGAAAAAACGTCCGATAACGATCTCGTTCTTCGAACATTGTACCTTGAGCCTTGATCCTTTCCTTCGTTTCGTGCAATACTTTCGATTGTTTTTCTTTCATCAGAGAGTGACGTACGCAACAGATACGCATGGGAAAAACGAGAGAGAGAGAGAGAGAGAGAGAGAGAGAGATAGCTGAGTTGCACCTACGCGATAACTCTGAAAAGTCAACGTTCCGACCGCGCGACCGCGTCGGACATTTTAATATTGTCCCGACACTTTAATTATTCAACGAGCGAAACGGGAAACGCGCGCGAGAGGTTATTTTCGGAGGAGCGTTTCATCGAGTAGTTAACCAAACGGAAGAACGCGATTTTACGTCGGTCGATCACAGAGTCCGTTTCATCCCACCGATAGTCGCGCGCATAAAGGCAAAATCCAGAAAGGAAGCGGGTACGCCGTCGCTAGGAGCAGTAGGAGGATGAGGAGGATGAGCAGGAGTAGCAGAGAGAGAGAGAGAGAGAGAGAGAGAGAGAGAGGAGCGGTACGGAGCAGAGAGCGAAGGGTGGAGAAAACTCGTCGGCTTTGTAATGCAAAACGAGAGAGCCGCGCGCGCGCGCGCTCTCTCGCTATCGGGGGGCGGCTGCGGTTTCGGTCGTCGGTGTGTCTCGACTTCCGGCGAGACCGGCAGAAACGAATTGTCACGCGGATTGTCGCTTTACCAAGATGAAACGCGAAGGTCGTAACCTTAACGAGACGGAAGCGGCGCGCCAGAGGATGGGGGTGGCGGTAAATTTAATTAACCGGAGCTCCCCCGCTGGGGCCGCCATCGCCTACGCGTATGAATTGTAAAACCGTGCGCCACGCGAATAACTCGGAGGATATTAAAAGGGCGCGCGCAAAAGGAAGCGCAAATAAAACACGGGCACGGCAACGGACGGGGGTTGCGAGGGAGGTCCGACGCGCCGCGCACGACGCGAACACGAACGCGGGAAAGAAGAGAGCATCCTTTGATAAGGCGCGCGCGCGCGCGAGTACACGGCGATGACTCGTCGATTTAGCCCGAGCGCCAATTAACACGACTTCCACGGTAAAATTTGCATCGTCCCGGCGGCGCCATGATCGGCGAAAATAGAGACGTCGCGGCGAGTCGCATATTAGATCGTCATGGAGCGCGCATCGTCGACCGCGTTCGTTAATTACCTACCTTCTAACGGTTTTGCATCGTGACACGTCGCTCTGTCCGGATGTAATAAAGCGTCGCCACTTGGTTTATACAGGATGCCTCAAAAGTACCGTGTCTTTTTCCTTTTTTTTTCCTCTCTCCTTTTTTCTCCCCTCTTTTCGTCCTTTCCTATAACTGTCTCTTCCGTGGAGCCGCGAGGAGCGGGGTCGACTTTACAGACGAATACAGATGTTGTTGATTCTCGACTCGGATCCAGTAGGTCCTGGACCACCGAGCGCTCGGTAGAATTTACTTCAGCGATATTTCGACTCGACATTCAGCCACGCGCTGATACGATTTACGCTGGGAAAGTTACAAGTCGGCGGAAACGGCGAGATTCTCGCGAGAGGGACGGACGATTTTCGTGGAAAGACGCGAGCGCGCGCGCCGGCGCAACTTTTGATACATCCTCTAGAAGGAAGGCAGCAGAGGAGCGTAACGCGACTTGGTCGGACCAGCTCTGATCCCTTTGCATTTCGTACAACCGTAATCAACGACAATAACCATCGATCTTGCGAAGCTGCTGCGCTCCCTCGCTCCGACTCGCGGAAAGACGTTCCAGCGAGGAAAAACGTTCCGTAATCTTGATCGGGGACTGTTGGCTTGCAGAGAGCGGCGATAAATACCGTCAACCAGAGGCGGCTGACGCGGCTGAGCTACGACGGGCTGTGAATCTCGGCGGTTTTACCACACGGCGAGCAGCATACAGTCCCCATCCATCGTGGGGGGTTAATAGACAAGCAGAGATGTCTGCGCGATTACGTAGTGAATACTTTCGAGTTATGACTGCGAACTAAATTTCGCTTTCCAGAAGACAAAGTGTCTCTCTGCGTGAGGCGATCGCGCGAGGATAAACTCGCGCTACCGCGCAACAACGACAACGTTCGCCCTGAAAATATTTGAATTTGGCGCAAGATCGCGGCGTAATAACCGCCTTGGTTCAGCAGACATTTTACGTTGACGTGCTTTCCGTTTTCCGATATTCGTCACGCGACAAGCAGCGTATAATTTCAGCTCGATTCAGCAGAGCCCCCCCCCCCCCTCCCCCGTGCCTCGTACGGTGAATCGACGCAATTAAGTGATATCGCGGTCGTTAATTTTACCACTCGTTTTAAATTCGATTCTCTGAATATTGAAAAGAAACGGCAAACAATGTTACAATGTTAAAGTTTTGACAACACGACTGCGCCGTCGTGAGGAGAGGAAGGTATTAAATTAATGTCGAACACGGAAGCAGAAGGGTACACGTTTGGCTTCAGAGGAGAGGACGGGTGGGGTGGAGGGGGGAGCGCGAGCAAAAAAGCCGGCAGCGGAATAATATGCGCGGATGAACGCGGCGGTCGAAATGCAAATGTCCGGCATGCAGTCCATTCGTGAAACGACGGCGACATTATGGTGACGTCATGTTGACGTCAAGGCGACATTCAAATCGCGGATTCAGACGTCAAATAGCTTTTTTGCCCGCGAAAAAATAGCATATGCAAATCGCGCCTGGCAAAACGGTCCGCGGATTTTTCTTTCGCAAAAATTCGCGCTACACGAGAACCCGTCGGAAATCTCTGTTATACGTGTGTTTCAAGCTCGAGTTACTCTGCTTACTTTAGCGGCGTTCACTCGGCACACGAAATATCATTGGGAGCTATAGCGGCGCCGCTGTGTGTGCGCGCGCGCGCGCGCGCGCGTGTGTATGTGTGTGTGTGTGTGTGTGGTTGGATAGATATTCCTCTATCAGAATTCGTAATTAAACTTTTCAAAGCTTCGCCGTGATTTCGACGTGAGCGCGTATCCGGTGCCGACGTAGCGATATGAAATATGGATTAATCGCTCTGTTATAAATTCCTTCCGGCGTCACTGCGCGCGATCATCGCGGTTAACATTATCACGAAAGCCGTTTCTGCGGAGCGATTACACGACGAGCACGCTCTTTATTTGCGCCCTTTCGATTCGCAAGATCGATCGATCTCTCTCTCTCTCTCTCCCTCTCTCTCTCTCTCTCTCTCTCTCTCTCTCCCTCTCTCTCTCTCTCTCTCTCTCTCTCTCTCTCTCTCTCTCTCTCTCTCTCTCTCGTTTGCTTTCTCGTTTATGTGCATGTTGACGTTTATACGACGAAAATCTGTGCGGCAAGACGAGACATTGTTGGGTGCATTAATTATCGTGTAGACGCGGCGAATTTCTGTTCCGTCGGCCATTCCGCAACCCGTTGCAGTCCGTTTTCAATTTATTCAACGAGCTTTCGCGCGTGCTTCATTCGCGCGTCTACATCGCACTGCTCGATTCGCATCGTATCGTCGATGCGCAGGCGCGAAGGTGGTGGATGTTTAACAACTTTGACGGGAATGAAGAGTCTTCAACTCTCGGCGCAATCGTTCTCGCCGTTGAACGGTTTATTCCTCCGCCTCTTTTTTTTTTTTTTTTTTTTTTCTTTCTTTTTACGGCTTCCCTTATCCTTTTCCTACGGAGCTGCCTAATCCCGTTTGATTGTCTCGCGTCGCTTCGTTTAATCGTACGCTCGACAAATCCCAATTGCACAATATTTTCGCACCACGTGTCACCTCATCCCGCGTATTTAACGAGCTCTCGTCGAGTATGCTAATTACCGATGAAAAATGATCGGCGCGTTGTTGCCGGGAAATGGCGGTATAGCTCCGAGTGGGGCTTCGTGAGATAATTACAAAGAGATAGTGTCGCGCGTGAGCGCGATTATTAATATTCATTAAAGTTACAACGGCAAAAGTTTTGCCCGCAGTGTCTGTACGCGCCCGCGGCTGCGCGCTCGCGAAAATTTGCTTTCAAAGGCAATACCTTGCAAAACAATACGATCGGTCGCGACTAGCCGGCCGATTTGGCCACACCAAATCACCGTCAAGTTTGGCCACCCACCGTCGCGACAAAGAGCACCCCGGTACCAGGGATCGTAATGAGCGGAGATAAGTCAACCGCATCACGCTCATTATGCGCCGCGTCTCCCCGCGTGCTCCGTCGTTTTTCCTTCAATACTACCTGCGCGTACTCGCTCGCTCGCTCGCTTTTGCGGCGCGGCGCTTTTCCCAGCGCGTCGGATACGGTTAACGAGTTCGCTCCGCGCGCCAAGTCCGCGACTGAAAACTTTTGCATTGTAATACGACGGCAAGTCCGCCGTCTCTCCTGCTCGTCTCCTCGTGCGCTCCACAGCACACACTCTCTTTCTCGTCTTACTTCCGCGCAGCTTTCCGCCTCTCTCTCTCTCTCTCTCTCTCTCTCTCTCTCCCAGTTCCTCGCCGCGCCGCGAGGACTTTTGCGATCGTCCTGCTGCGTTCCGGAGACCCCTCGGTAACGGTAACGATAACGTCGGCACCTCTCTGTCTCTCCGTGCAGGATGATCTGTATGTTTTTTTCTTTTCTTGCCTTTTTTTATTTTTTCAAATTTTTTTCCCGCGAAAGGGACGTGGTGCGAGCACAGACGAAATGGATATTACCGTCCCCGGTAACGCGCGTGTGTGTGTGTGTGTGTGTGTGTGTGTGTGTGATAACGGTATGCATTTCCACAAAAGTCGTCTCATTTAATTTCAACTCTGTCTGTGTCTGTCATCTCGCGCGGTGTTACGCGCCTCTGTCGTAACGCGCGCGAGACTCCGCGAGTGATATTCTTCGCCTATCGATTTTTCGCGCTTTACCCGCCCGCATCCGTCTGAGATGCGTCGTCCTGTTCGCTGTGCAGGCCGCGTCGCTTCGCGCTTCCTCTTCATCTCAATCTTCCCATCCTTCCAGGACGCGAGCGAGCGTGAGATGACGTAAGACACTCGTGATAATTAGCCGCGTCCACCCCTCCCCGACGGTAAATAGCGTTGAAAGTTCCGACGGCTCGTCGGTTCAAATTCCAAGTAGATCCAGAGGCGCGCGATACCGCTCTTAATCTCAACGAGTCTCTCGTTAATTTCCAGCAGACGCAAGACGGAGAGTTGCCACGGACCGAGAGTCGCGCGTCGCTTGTCGAGCGTTTCTCACGGACGTAACGGCGCGGCACGTCAACTTGTGCGCCTTTCTAGGATGATAGAAACGCGGACGGGAGTTTCTATTATCCGCGCTATCCGTCACGAAGGCTTTGTCACCCGATGCGGGCGCGAGCGTGCGCCAGTCGTAAATCTCGCGCGGCCGCGCGCGAGAAGGTGTAAGCTACGAAATCTTCAAAGTTGGCGTGCGTGCACCACCACCGCCGCCCCCCCCCCCTCCCTCCCCGCCGATCCCAATTCTAGCCTGAATAAGCGCGAGACAACGTCTCTCGGGCCAAAGCCCGAAATGTCGAGGTTTGCGCGGTTTTCGCGCGGTACGATCACAGCCTGCCTGGAAAGGCTGGATTCGTTCGTTACCTGCATTGGCATGCAATAGCAACGTAATCAATCGCGAACGCGCGCGCGCGCGCGCGTTAACCGTAATATACCTTTTCCCCGCCGCCGCCGCCGCCGCCGCCGTTTCATTGTTGGTATTCATTGATTAAAGCGAGTGGTATGTACGGTCTACACATATATTCGAAAGGCGGGTAAATACAGCCGGCGCACACACAAGGCTATTGGAGCACTTAATGCGACGGTGTGCGCGGATTATGCGGCTACCGGGGGATTGTAACGTATTCCACGTAAATCACCGCACTTTTAAGAATAAATAATTACAGACGTTCCTCCTCGGATCGAGATGTACGGTACTCCGTGACGTTGCGTATCGGTCTCGCATGGTAGCGCTGGTGATTCGATGTTAAATATTAGTCCCGCTTGTTCCGCATATATAAATGAACCATGGCTGTCTCCTCGCTCCTTTCGCTCTCTCAATCTTTAATCGGTCCAGCGTCTCGGAAATATTTTTGGTTTCTCATTTTCACTCTGCGACCTTGATGTTGTTCCTCCCTCTTAACGTCAAATAACGTCAAATAACGCGCAAAGGCCACAGCGTTGTTCGTGCACGCGATGCGGCATGTCCTTGTAAAACGTGAACTATTCGCCGATAAGACTCCAAGTATCGGCGAGCACGCGAGATACGTTGCACCGAGACGCTGCGCCGAGAAGATTCGCCGATCGAGAGGAGATATTCCGCTTCCTCGCGACGCGACGCGACGCGACGCGACGCGATATGTTGAATCGCGTAATCAATCTCGCTCGTCAGGCATCAGCCTCGCGGGACTCTGAATTAAACTTTGCCATTATTGCCGACTTGTGTGACACCTGGATCGACAATTGGGAACGGGATTCCCCCGACATCGGGCGGGATTGCACTCGTAATCTGCGATTGCTGGCTCTTGGTAAAGGTGGCGCACGGTCAGTAAACTTGAGTTAACATACGTGTAAATATTATGTATATATTAATTGATACAAAAGATATCGATTATAAAGGCATCACGACGAAATGTTAGTTATTTCAGGCGAATATTTGAAACATTTTCAGACTAATTGCGTATTTGCTGATGAATTCAGCCGGGTTTTAAAGGATCAGAGACTAAAACTGAATGCGTTACGTAATAAATAAATTATCTTTAATTATTATCACGCGTATTACCTATATTTATAGAAATTATTGCTATATTCGCGAATGATTTACATACAGTCCCGATAAGAAGAAGAAGAAATCTTTCTGTTTGGCTTCTATCTAAAGATCTAGCTCGATAAATGTTTATTAAATTTATACCGACCAGAAAATCTTATTTTAATTTCTGCTTATCTTTCGACGAAAATTTTTCTATGCATTTCACAAAGACCGACTCGAGAACGCCGTTCCAATTTTTATCGCGCATCGGTCGTATGCGTATATTTTATAACATACGGTATCAATAACACGTTCAACATTTTATATTATTTAGCGTATCTGCTCTCCTATATTAACCGTATTCAGTGAATTACTCTGCATCAGTGTTATTGAAATTTAAAGCGGCGCATGCATTTCAAGATTAAAAGTAAAAGCAAAGTAATGGAAATGGACGCCGCGTGCGTTCATCTAGCTTCGGAAATTGCAAGTAACGCGATTTTTTTCGCGCTTGCGATTCGCGCTTGTGCAATCGCGCAGTGACCACCGTCATAACCTTTAACTGATACCGCTTCGCAATGGGATGTATTCCGCGTGCAAATTTCATTTTAATCCGCAATCGCGAATTGTAATACGTCGCCTAACGCTGATAGATTGATTTTCGTGCCGCAAAAACGCCGAATGAACACGTCCATGGCGCGGTAGCCTGTGTACAAGGAAATATTCCAATATAATACAAGGGATCTCCCAATCCCCCGATATTTATACAGCTTATTCAACTCATTCGTCTTGTATTTTTTTATAGACGCTCGCCGCTGCGAAACTAATCCCAGACTATCAACCATATTTAATTTCACCGGATCGTTCGTTTTCTATCGCTACCAAAACGATCACGTTTCACGGAAGCGAAAAAAGCACGAAGTGAATTACGCGCACGGTTCCGGCAAATTTCAATACGATATGGACCTATCGTCTATGTAAATAAATATACATGTATTCAATACACGGAGTATAGAAAATTTATTGAAAAAAGGGGGCGGGAGGGGAACACTGAAGAGATCGTACGTTCGTCACGCGATACTTACATCAGAAGAAGGAAGCGAAAAGAGTGAGAAGAACAGAGATTGAAGATTATAGCACGTCGGGGAGAATTGTCTCTCGCTGAGAGAGAGAGAGAGAGAGAGAGAGAGAGAGAGAGAGGGGGGGGGGAGTCTGCAATTCTTCCGTTGTATACGCCGTGATGGAACGTAAACAAGTGACAAGCGCCTTTTAATACAAAATACTAATCACTGAGAAGATTCGAGTTTCTTCTCGTCTGGCAATTCAATTATACTCTCGAGAGTTCCTCATAGATGAAATCGTCACGAAGACTAGGGAGGCGGAAGGCAATGGAGCGATGAGAGAGAGAGAGAGAGAGAGCGCGCGCGACCAAATAGTCCAATAAGCAACTACAGATTCTATGAATCTCTCGATCCTATTGTTCCCGGGAGCAACGAGAAACGGAGCGTTCGTATGACCATTCAGCGGGCCCTGCGCGATCGTTTTCCCGTTGTAGCGATCGGATTTGTAAGTGTTATTCGCTCTGTAATCCACGCGTAATGAATCCCGCATAGACTGCCGCTGCTTCTCGGATTCGTCCCGAGTCGTTCGTTCGAGTCATAATGAAGAAACAAAACGGGGAAAGACAAACGCGAGAGAGCAGAGAGCAGTGTCGCTTGTGCAATCTTCAACTTTGCGGAAATGGGACGCGCGATACCGTGCTGCTAATTGAAGGCGCAAATCAAGTCGCGTGCTTCGAGAGTCCACCGGGTATTAATTGAAAAGTATAATTCGTCAAACCGGCGGCGCGCAAACGCGCGCGACGTTGTTGAATGAATTCGTCGTTTCGACTCTGTCGATGTCTGTCGAAACGCGCTCGCGTCGCCGCGCCGCGTATATGCTCCTCGGAATAGAATGTTCTTCACGTAATAACGAACTAACTACATTATTCCTCGGCAACGTGATTTAATATCTTGGCACACAACTGTACCTTGCCAGGAACGCAAAGACAATCCCATTACAATGCGCGCCTGGCAAGTTCTAGTTTCATGTATCAAGATGGGACAATGGGATCGGGGATTTCGCGGGGATCTTTATGCACTGTGGTGGTACCGGTACAAAATTCCCGTTGCATCTTGCTGCGACGCTCCCTCGTTCCCTCGTGGCGAGAGAGAGGGGCCACCTCCGGTTCCTCGGGCGCGCGCACGACCGGCCACGCTGGACATATTAAAAGCACGCGAGCAACGAGTACGGTTTGGTTAAATTTATCCGCGAAATACTGAACATTCCCCGTCGCGGCGCGGCGCGGCGCGGAAAACGTCCTCCACGTACGTCGGTCGCTGGTTGGCGGTGCCGTTTATAGGGCTCGCCAGCGCATTATTATCGCAGGTCGAGAGTTACGAGTGCGCGCCGGTCCGACGCTCGTACGCCCCATTGTCGGGCTTCGGCCGTGCCGGACAACCTCGCCTCTCCGAGCGACAGCAACGGCTGGAAGTTGCACGAGGGTTCTGGCTCGAAAATAATCTGTCGCGCGGCTAAACCTCGAGATCGAGTGTCGAAACCGGCGGGCGGCGGCCAACTACCCGACCAACCCGCTAGATAGAGAGGCACGCGTTATTGTTGTATTTTTGCGCGCGTGTGCTTTTATACACACACACGCACACATATGCGTCTTTTTTATGAAAAGGGAGTAAAGCGCGAGTCACGTCGTTGCTTCTTGCAAGACACGAAAAGGAGCTATGAGAGCCGGCAGCGATCTTTTCGAAGACGCTGTCCGCTCGTCGGTGTACGTATAAGAGGAGCGACCCCCAACTTCAGGCTTCTCCCAACTCTCAAAAATGGACGGTCCTTATTATATTAAATTGAATACCAAAGATTCCTCGCGCGCATTCGCACCGTATCGATCGCGGCTCCGTCGACGCGCGCGCGCCCATCCTCCGAATCGGCGGCCACGATTTCACGGTGGCCGCGAGAAGTCTCTCCCGACAGATTGTTCGACGAGTTTCGAGCCGGGGCTCGCGAATTTCCCCGGGAAAGCGACGCGGTCCCGCATTATCCCCGCGGGAGACCAAACTTGACGCTCTCGCGCACTTATCATCGCCGCGCTTCTTCCTCGCGCCACGGTCACACGGACGTGGACGGTGATTTCGTCCGGGGGTTTTTCTTTCCGCGAGAGTGGACTGAATGAGAGAGAGCTGTGGCCGGCCGGCTCTTCTCGTGGCGTGTCTCGGACCCGTTAAATAGACGGAGAGAGAGAGAGAGAGAGAGAGAGATCCACGGTGCGCGGATATACGCGCGTGGCCGCAAATATTTGTCGAGCGCTTTTGTGAAGTCGCCGTACGCGAGGCACTTTCTGCCCCTGGACGAAGGGTGAGACGAAGCTAGAGAGGAAGAGAGAGAGAGAGAGAGAGAGTCCGTTTGCTTTCGAGTAATCACCGTATCTCACTGCTCGATCGATCGAGATAGGGTAGGAAACGCTAGTGCGCGATTCGGCTCGAGTGCGCGGTGTGTCCGCGCGACGAGTTTCGCATAGTGATGCGAAAAAGGTATCGTCAGCTACTTTATTGATATCGATTGCCACTCAAGTTCCGCCTTCACGTCGATGTCGCGAGAGAGAGAGTGAGAGAGAGAGAGAGAGAGAGAGAGAGAGAGAGAGAGAGAGAGAGAGATTTCCTTTCCTCTCGCTTACTCGTATGTAATAAAGCTTTCGTGCGTTGTAAGAAGTGGAGGAGAAGAAGGAGGAGGAGGAGAAGCAAGATACTTTACTCGTCTGTCGTAGAGGAACACTCTCTCGGTCTTTTCCTCCTGCGCCATCCACTACTATTACGGCCGAAACTTCTTTTACGATACGAGTCAGCGTCCTTCTTCCGATATGAATAATGAACGAAATATCGGTACCTTTCTCCGGATGCTGCATCCGCTCATGGCCGGCTCCGCCCTCGCGCGAACGATACAGAGAGAGAGAGAGAGAGAGAGAGAGAGAGAGAGCGGGGAAAAAAGAGATGTACAACGAAGCGGTCGGGGGGTGGATGGGTGCAAAGGCGGAATAGTAGGAGTGAGAGAGTTGGTAGAGGGCGGGGGACAGCGGCATACGACACTCGAGAGAATCGTTTCTCCTGGCGGATACGGGGTATACGCATTAAAGGCATTTTGATATTATGCAAATGCGATTAAACGCGCATGGAAGGTAACATGGCGCGCGCGGCTTTGTCGTTCCCCACGGTCTCCTCTCGGGATACTTTCGGAAGAACGCGCGCGCGCGCGCGCGCGAGACGCACTGTTATCAGCCGTATTCTAGCGGTGAACGCCGGCAGAGATCGCGTACGCTTCGCGAAATGTCGCTGAGAGAGAGAGAGAGGGAGAGAGAGAGAGAGTATGAAATCGCTGCTTTGATCCACACGAATCATTGCTTCCATGGCGATCTGTCTGGCAGCACGTTTAATCGGGTTGAAATCTGTGCGCTCGATGCTCGACTCCGAGAGAGCTTTCTCTCCCTCCGTTAGTGTCCTCGAACTCCATTTTCCTCGCTCTCCTAGGTTGCTTAAACGAAAGACCGTCGCGCGCGATCGACTTGTACTTGTTTTCAAGGAGTTCAACCTCGTCTCCTTCCTTCGCATAATTTCAGAGTGACATTCGCGACGTACTTCACGCAATAGTGCACTGTTTTTTCTAATCTTGAAAATTCTTCTCCATTTTCTCCCTTCGAATCGTGTGTGTGTGTGTGTGTGTGTGTGTGTGTGTGTGTGAGTGTGAGGAAAGAAGAATTTTGAATTACATAGACGTTCTACGTTATTCTCTGGAGCGGTGCTTTGGCGCGCGCGCGATACGCTTCGCTGTTGTCTCTTACTTTGCCCTGGCAAATAATGTCGCTCCTAAAAACATGGCGCAACGCCACGATCGAAGCATCGCGTGCAATATGTAAACAATGTTATATATTGCATAGTTAGAACCGGTAGCCTTCCAGACAAGTATATTGACCAATAATTACCGGCGATGTAAACGGGTTTCCAGCAGCCAACAAGTGTGCTGGCCGACTCTGTCGGCCAACGAAGTTTTGAACCCAGTTTGGAGCGAAATTCTTTATTGGCCAACTTTGTTAGGGGCCGATGCAAATAGCATTGAAACGACAGCGAACGCGAACGCGAACGCGAACGTGTCGAGAGGCGCGCAGAGTTTCACGGGGAGAAGTCTCGTAACCGATATGACCCAGACGGGATAACGAGGTTGTCAATAATGAAGGTACGAGGTGACCGTGCGCGCGCGCGACGGTGTGGCGAATCATCTCGAATACGTCGTCCGTGTGAAAATTTACTCACGATGGTCCGCAACAGACGTGCCACGTGTTATGGAGCCGGAAAGCGTTAATGAAGACGCGGCTGCGTAATATCGAGACGTTTAACCTTCTATGCTCCGCTTAACATTCTATGATCTCTCTCTCTCTCTCCTGTTCTCTCTCCGCGCTAATGCAGCCGCAACGGCCAACGCAACGTTTCGGAATAACGCGCGCGCGCGTCTCGTCGGCATATGTGCCGGCAGTTTGAACGGTTTGAACGCGTAAACGCGGCGAACTTCTGGCGCGCGCGGTGGTGACGCGCGCGACGGCGCGGCGGTGCTCCGAATTCAGCCGGGCGAAATATTATGCATATGCGCTGCAAGTGAATTCCGTAAGTACACGGACGTAATGCGTCCGTATCGATCAATAGCGCGCGCATTATAGGACGCGCGTAGGATATTAGAATACTTCGCATAACGCCGGGTTTATACGGAACGTCCCAGTGCGCGCGCGCGCGCGCGTCCACATACGAAACGCCGCCGCGGCGGCATTCCATCGATGCCGAAATGTACCTATTACGACGACCGCGAGCCCCGCAGCTGGCGGCCGCAGCCACGGCGAGCCGGCGAGTCGCGGGTCGAACGTGACCTAACCAGAGAGGCTAACCCGAGGTCAAAACGGCCAGCGTCGAAATACACCTCGCGTTAGCGCGCGATAGCACTTATGTTGGCCAGCTCGTGTGCAAGCTCTCGATTGTTGATACAATATATGAAAATCATGCGACGCGGAATCGGCGCAGAACCGGGCGCGACGACGCCCCGCCGCCCCTCCCCCCCCCCTCCCCCTTCCGCGTTCGATGCGCGCGCGAACGCACTCTGTGGCGAACGGTCTACTTTAAATACGGTACGACATTTAAGCGCGCACGGCACTCGATAATTTACGAGCCCGGTTCACGCCCGCACCGAAATCCATATTTGCCGTGCCGCCGTGTCGCGAGAGGAGAAGGCGGGGATGGAGAAATTTATCGGGTCAGGCCGAGCGATCTCGCGCGATGTGCCCACTACTCGCTTGCACTTTCCGTTCGTCGTCGTTAGAAGGGTGGGCCCTTTCGATTCGCACGGAAAGAGGAATGCAATTGTAACGCCGTTATACCCGCCCGCGATGCTATTAATTTTACACGGACGGCTGTGTATTAGCGGCGGAAAAATATTACACAACAGAATGTATACGGTCATTAATAGTGTATTAACGCGCTAATTAAATGTAATATTTGAACCAGCATTTCGATGTATGTTCGGCAAATACCAACCAGCCACCACGATCGCACGAAGCTCATTAAGCGGGTCGAAATAAAATTTGTAGAGAGTGTTGAGCTAACGGGATCTATATACGGTGAGGGGGAGAGGGGGGGGGAGGAACTCTTTCGGCGCGATTGCGCGACGCGCGAGGCGACCATTTACACGGAAATAAATTACGGGCTTCGTTACGAACCGAGCGCTGCGGCCGTGCGTCTTAAAATACGGCGCGCAACACATGCCGAACCGTTAGATCGTAACTTCACACGTGCGACGGTGCAGGAATCCACGATATAGAGAGGCGGAGAGAGTGAGAGAGGGAGGGAGAGAGGGAGAGAGAGAGAGCGGAAGAGAAAGACGAGGAGAGTCAAGAAGAGCCGGGGATAGGCAAGGAGAGACGGGGAGAGACGAGGAGTGACGGAGGAGACGGGGAGCGACTGAAGAGACAAAGAAAGATGGGGGCAAGGGGAAGAGAGGGAGGGAGGGAGAGGGAGAAATAGAGGGTTAGGAGGGAGAGTAGAAAATCTGACCTGGTGCTGCGGTTGTGAGTCAAATGGAATTGTTTGCCCGCTCGCCGTGGCTATGCAGCGTGTATACACTGTGCATGCACTATATTCTCAATAACAAAAACAGATAACGAGCATACGTATTGTCAACAAATTAATTGCCGATACGCAGAAACCGGCAGCGATATAACCGCCGCGACTAACTTGCTCCGCACGTTTCAGCCGGAATTATTCCGGACCAAAAACGTCAGATGCACTGTGGATCCATTTCCACCTGTTATCGAGGTAAACGAACTGTAAAAGATATTCAGAGAGTGCGTCCCACGTGTATGTGTCGGTATATGAATGTGTGTTCTCGGCGCGATAGCACGCGTGTTTAACTTGGGCGAGCTCCACATCGGAGCAAAGGTAAGTCTGGAGAGGAAGAGAGCGCGCGCGCGCGCGCGCGAGAGAGAGAGAGAGAGAGAGAGAGAGAGAGAGAGAGAGAGCGGGAGAGCGCCGCACCACGCGGCAGCGCACGGGGTTGCATAAAGTCGAGGCAATAAAAATAGTTGTAAAAGTCAGGCGTTACGGGCGCGTATCTCGGCTCAATTTATGCTAATAGAGTTGGCCCGGTCTGGTTGAAGATGCATTACGTTTATCGCGCCGTGCACGCTCCGTGGAAACGCCGGGTCGCGCCGCGCAAAGTCACCCTGGATGTAGAGATGATGCGCACGAAGCCACGCGAGTTACCGCGCTCCGCTCCGCCGTCTTCAGCCAGCATATTCAGGGCTAAATCGATCTGTTCTCTCTTCCACGTGGGAAACTCGCTTTCACTTTGTTTCCGCGTCGCCTCGACTTAACTCACGGTCGAGGGCGCGATTGAACACCGTTTGCCTCAGAGATTCGTCGTAAAAGCGCCAAGCGTCAGCGCTTTTCATCGCGCGGATCGCGGAAGAGAATTCACACTTTGCGCTCGCGGCCGAGAAGAGGAATATAGTCGCGTGTGATCAGCGCTACGATTGCTGGCGATCAATGTTACCTGTTTCTTTTTTCGGGGCGATTAAAATAAGGCGGAAGAAAATAATGTTAGGGAAGAAGTATTATTTATTCTTCTGAGTTCCATTTAACGTCAGTTAAAAAACTTATAAGATGCAACTTTATATATTTCTGTAATTTCTCGAAGAAATTACTGCTCGGCTCTGATCGCGTTGGTAGGTCCAGTGTTGAAGTTCATCTGATATTTGTGCTTCTCGAGTGGAATGTCTTGAATTTGTAAAAAATTGATTTCTCCGCCTGAAAAGAATTATCTTTGCCGGCTGGATTTTTTCATCCCTCGAGATAAGTAGTTTGCATCTGCCTGTTGATTTTATCGCCGATATCACTTCTCCATTTCTCCGTTCTTTAATTTTATTCGTTGATCGCTTTGTAGGGAGATTTTTTGTATTTCAAGCCCGCTAATCTCTATCCATTACAGATGATTACGTCAATCTCATTTTACCTCAACACTCTTCGTGATTATCCTGATTGCTCAGTTAGCTCGTTATTATTTTGTTATTATTGCGAATTTATTCCTGTCTGTTTAATCACCGCTTAATCAGTGTATATAATCACCGTTTCGTTCAAACAGGCGTGAATTTGTTACAGAGCGGTGATTCTCCCGACACTTTCCCCCGGCGCTTGAGCTGTTTCTGACGTGCAAATTTCATCGAAAATTATCGCGCATTCTAAAACTTTCACTTTAAAGGATAAAGGCGCATAATATTATGCCGTCGTTAAAGAGGATGTGTAAACTTAAGGAGAGAAACGCTATTAAGATACTTTTAGTATGAAAGTTCGGCAAGTTTTGCGAATCGTTGTTGAGAGTAACTTTACGTGTGCTCTCTAGTACATATTAAACAACTCGTGGTCTATGCCGGTCTATTTCCGTATTGTAGCACAAACTGGAGCAAACTACCCCGACTTGTAGCGCTATACCATGAGAACACTAATTGGTTCGGAGAAAAACATTGTCACGTATAATGAGGACTGCTATCTAAGCGGGACGGCCAGTGAAGCGTTATTATAAAAGAACAATTGTTGATTGTTGCCGCAACGGTTTGTTCCGCTTTCCTCGATAGATAACGCGCGGCACGTATGCCAGGCGAATATGTAAAACGCCGACGAGACCGTTAACGGCGAGACATAACTAAAGAGGGAGAACTTGTTTCGTAAACTGCAGTCGTTTGTCTCCGAAAGTCTTTGGGAAAAAGCGAGAGCGCGCGCGCGCGCGCGCGCGCCCTCGCGCTTGTCCTCGCAATTGTGCGCTAAGTACTTTCCCAACCCGCGGTCGAGCAACTTGCTGCTAAGAAGTCACGGACGCCAAGTTCGCGCAAGCAGCTATTATTTATCGATCCGCTTTCAGAAGTGCCGGCGAACGTTTCTTGTTTATTTCAGCCGAGTCAACAAATCCGCGAGTCCATCAGCCCGCGCCGGCGCGGCGCGGCGCGGCGGGCGGCGGGCGGCGGGCGGCGGGGAAGTAACCGGCGAATATTTATGTCGCGTATTCGTCGCGACGGCCCTCGCAAAACCGAAGCTTCACGTCGTATCAGGCATGTCGACGACGTTCCTTGTGTACGGTTCGATTTCCCCTTTCCTTCCGCGTAGATGGAATTGAATATCTTTGGATTAAAATACGGCTCGATACGCAGAATTAAGGAGAACCGTGTAGGGAAGAAGGAGACAGGGATGAAGAGAGAGAGAGAGAGAGAGAGAACAGGACGGTCCGGACGAACGTTTTCGTAGCCGATCTGTTTCCGCGCTGTGAGCGATTTTTGCAAGAAAGAAGATTCGCCGCCGCCGCCGCCGTGCGCGCGTCCGTGGTGCGGTTCACTGACCGTCGTTCAATCTCCAGGCAAATTGAATTTTTTCGGAGATCAAAGAACGCGGTATATAACTGGCACGGACGAGATGAAGGAAGGGAAATATCTCCGACCTTTAGGCTTATAGAACGGACGGTCCTCCTTTATGCGGGACGCGCGACGCGACGTCGTCTCGTGGATGCACCGGAAGGACGCGAACGCCGGCAAACTTTCAAGTTGACGGTCTTATAGAGGAGACCAGCTGCAGCCGCCGAACATACCGTGCGCGTACACGGCGCGCACAATCGTGATACTTGACACGACCGTGCATGATGAAATCGCGCTTAGGAGTCGTCGACGTATAAAATCGACGGAGAAAGCGGGAAGCACGCGGGAATATATTTGTCGCGAGAATTGTAAAACAATCGATTCCCCGATTGCCGTGGCAATCTCGTTGCGAGAGCCCGCGCGCTCTCGATATATCTGTTGTCGAGAGCGATTTCATAAAATGTAGTCTATGTTTATTAAACGTGGTATATCCCCCTCGGGGGACGAATCAAAATTTTTCGCCATTTTATTTCGCTCGGCCCATCAAAATATGCGTGCCGTGCACACGCATGCGTGCGCGAACATACACACCCGCTTTTTTTACGATGGTTTTAATCGTTATCGTCACGCTTTGCTGTCTCATCGAAAAATGAATGACTCGGTAACACACGCGCGCTCACGTTCGTACGCAATCGCGCGCGTTACCCACCTCGGATCTGGCTCGGCTATTGTCGATACTGTCGAAAGAGAGAAAGAATCAACGGTAACGTCGCGATTAGAATTTTCCTCGCGCGAGCGAGGAAAAGGGAGCGAACTGATACCCGAACGAATTGTATCCCGTTTCCTCGTTCTCTCCACTTGGCGGCTCGTTACGCTACCCTCCCCTCCCCCCTCCCGTTCGCGTTCGAGTCCGGCGCGCGCTATTTTTCGTTACGTATTTCGACAAACTCTAAGCGCACGTATTCGTTCTTTCGGAGCTCGAATCAAATAACGCTCGATACCTGATATTCCATTGAGTACCGCGCCCGATACGTACCACCTACCAGTGTCGGATCTACCGTCTACCTACTATTGTGAACGTACCTGCCTGCCTGCCTGCCTGCCTGCCTGCCGACGAAGATGCGAGAAAAGAGCAAAGCCAGATGCAGCAGGGTAGATTTGCGGCCGGGACGACAACACGACGCAGGAAATTGCCGTAGTTCACAACAATGACGCGAGAGATCGAATCGCTCGGCTCTTGCCACGGAACTTGCGGAAAATTAACCCGTTGAAGCACTACCGACAACTTTCGTCGCTGCGACCTTCTTCTTTTTTTTATTTTCTCTCTTCCTCTCTCTCTCTCTCTCTCTCTCTCTCTCTCTCTCTCTCTCTCTCCCCCCACTTTCCTCTCCCCATCTCCTCCGTCTCCCTATCTCTTCTCGTCTCTTCTCGTCACTTTACGTTCTTCCTCGTCTCTCTCTCCGCCTTCCTCTCTCTCTTGCTTGCCATTACCGTTTGGCTGACAATTGTTGCGATATTTTCGTCTGTTCAACGTTCTAAAAAGTGTCGAAAATTAGTTTGCCGAGAATACCCTCCACGGCAAACTGTGCAGTCTCGAAATATGCTGCGAGTCGACAAGATTTCGTAGCACCGACAACAAATTGAAAAACAATGAGAAACGTTCCTGGAAAGAATCTTAGGAATATTAGGACACTCATTTGTCGTTGCAGTTGTAAAATTACCGAGACTGTTTCCGTCGGACTGAGGTATAATCCAGTGTTTCCATCCTTCTCCTTTTCGTGCAAAAAGTCTCATATTTAAATGATGGATTTCTTTTCGCGCAAAAGGATTTGAATGAAAGTGGGAAAGTCGCCGCGGTGTGGCCGACGACGACAACTCACTCCGAGCGTTGCTCAGATCTCTGATCTTATCGAACTGTCTAATATGTTACGCTAAATTCGGCGATTCTTCTTAACGAGAAGAGGGGAGAAAGAGTTGGCGCGCGAGCTTGACGTCGCGTCGCGAGCGCGTCGTCCGCGGATAAATCTACAAACTAACAGAACGCCACGCCAGAAACTTGTCCGCGATAAAAACTTATCGCGCCGCCACGGCACAGCGCACAAGTAAGTTGTTACCGAATTCGGCGGTCTCGCGGAATTTCCTATGCCGTTGGGCGGCGGCGGCGGCGGCAGCCTCCGAATCCCAAACCGAAACCCCAAGAGAAGCTCGTCCAAGTACCGTGCAATTTGTAAAAGTGCATCGGCGCGCGAGTCCATCGTCCAAATGAAAAGCGAGTGCTACGTAGCGCGAGTCTGCGCGCCTTTACGCTATACCCTTCTGCCATCTTCGGCTTTTGCACCACCGACTGCTGCTTCTTCGTGGTAGGAACCGAGCTAATTAAGGAACACCTTTCACGTCGAAGCTAATATACTCTGAGCAGATCGAACACGGCGAGCCGCGAGCGTAGTCGCGAAAGCGAGCGGGAGAGAGACAAGACGTATCCGTACAATTTGTTAAGTAACAACGGGGGCGCGTTTAACGCCGTCCGTTTCAGTCCGATTCGCAAGCGCGTGATTGCGTGGAAGTCGCGAAGAAAAGTCGCTTTTGTTCGTTTGACATTAATTGCGTCCACAGATTATCGACAGAGAACCATCTCGCGTGTCATTCGACGTGTTGTCACTCGGATGAAAATATGTTTGTCTTTATTTTCGAGAGAGGACCTGCAATGCGAGTGTGTTTGTCTCGACCGGCACGTTTGCCGCTAAATGTGCATTCTGCAGATCTGAATTTCGCACTTGATTTGAATTTATAACATGAACGTGAAATAAAGATTACAGGGTGACATTTAGCCGTGAAAACAAGGATATAAATGAGAGAGCACTTACTTTTGCAAATGTCACTGGAGAATTCCGAGAAAATGTTACGAATGACATTAATATGGAAGCATGAGTCAAATACTGCATGTACCAATTATATTAACATAAATTCTATCAATACATGTAGCTATTAAGAATTTACACGCTTGAGTAAGCTCAGCGCTAATGTACCCTAATAAGGGTGAGCTTTTACTTTGGAAAGATGTTATACGTCACAGTTATCGTTGAGCGACACTTTGCAGAGTTATATCGAACATACGCATCGAATAAAAGATCGCAGAGAAGATTTCATTTCACTTTATAAACGTGAAGCAAGTACAGAGAATCACCGTGCGCGACGCGCAGAGATCTTGTGGAAAAGAATTCCCGAAAATGTTCGACGACAAATTCGACAAATCGAGGATGAATAAGAGGTGGGAGGTGAGAGTGAGAGGCCAAAGAGAATCACAGGACAGTCGTCTTCTTTTCGCGACCTTCCAGCACGCGAAGGCAATTTCCAATTCGTCATTGTCGCACAGCGATGCGATGCGCCGAGAGGGGACGGGATTCAATCGTGACCTATCACTTGTTAATGAGTGGGTGCGATGCCATTGTTAGTGACGCTCGATGCGGAGGACGCGATAACAAGTGTCGACTGATGTCGGCGGCGGCGGCGGCGGCGGCGGCGGCGAGGCGCGGGAGAATGTAAAACGGACAAAAGGGACGAAAGAGAAGGAAAGAGGAGGGAAAAAAAAGCGCGCGCGGCAACGAGACGACTTTGTAATCGCGCACTTCCTCCGACGATGCCATTAACCTAACCTAACCGGGCCGTTCTCACGGGCCGTTAATACCGCGGACTCGTAGAGTGTATACGCAGAGTATGCGCTATTTAATGTCGCGCGGAGGAAGGAAGCCATTGCGGAGTCGCGACGCACAAACGTTGACCCTCGCTCTCGAAAACGCTCTCGCTCGAGGCAGCCCAAGATACACGGACTTTTAGCTCGGTCATGTCTGGAATTATTTTATTATTAGCCTGGTAAAAAAGCGCCCGCGATTTGCACCAGGACCGTCTATTTATACGTCGCGATCAATACGCGTTTACGTGTGTTTAATACGTCGCAATCGACCGGTTGGAAAAATGAAGTCGATACGCGAAGGACTATTTTCCTCGTTCGTGAAATTTTCCGGTGTACGTCAAAACGTAAAGTTCATTTGGTCAACATTTCTGGCACGACGCGCGAGTGTTTTCTCGTGGAAAGATTCTGAGCTGAAATCTTGTTGGCCGACACGACATGCGCTTCTCTCTCTCTCTCTCTCTCTCTCTCTCTCTCTCTCTCTCAATATCGAGACTCCAGAATATCGTCTAATAGGACGAATTGCCAACCCCATTGTTTGGTGAATATAATTAGAAATAGAATTTGGTCAAGTACCATTGTTCGCTCCGAAGATTGAAATTGGATTCACGTTAGAGCGGTAGCAAATACGCATATCTACATGTCGGATCACGTGGATCAGAAAACGGATGTCGATTTATCGGACCATCTAATCGAGCGAACGATCGAGAGCCGATGATCGCACACGCGCGTGTAGGGAAACCTGTTCTCTTGAAACGCCGTCGTCGCAATGAGCCACGGTGTTTATCATCGTCACTGGCCGAGTATACGAGTGGTCATTTCGCGAGACGGTGGTCTCTCGAGTTTCATCTTTCCTTCATTCTCCCATCGCAGCCGAGCAGGTTTCGCACGGCCAGCGAAACTGAATTTTCCGGTCGGTCGGCGGAAATTCCTCGAGAGATACTGCGGACGCGGCTGATGGATAAATCAATTCGGAAATTCGCCAGAATCTCTTAAACTGTAACTTAACGAGCGTATGTATCGTCGACGCGTTGGGACGCGTCGGGAGACGCGCACTCGAGTGTTTTTCTGTTGGCGCGCGCGGCGTTGTTTTTCCGAATTTTTCATCGCGCAAACTGGGTAACGGGGACGACGTAAAAATAAGTATTTCGACGAGGAATATAAACACGTAAAAAGAAGAATCTCTATTTGAGCGCAACGTTTGTGTCGCGAATGGAACACACACACACACACACACACACACACAAGCCGAAGAGCCGAGGGACTGCAAAATCTGCGAGTCTCCAATTTCACAGATGATACGAGCGGCCAGATAAATGGAGTACCGCTTATTCGGTTTCGAGACCAACGACGACGACAAAGTCGTTTCGCGCGTAAATTACTTACCGCGCGCGTTTCGCGAAATCAGAGATATTGACGCGGGACACCGGGGCTACTTATCTCGCTAATCTTGAAATCGTTTCTCAAGCGAGGGGGAGAGATCGCCCGCGTCATAGCCTTTTAATTAGGCGCGGCTAACTCGGGCGCGCATCCGTCTTCGCTTTCACCCTTTCTCCATCAATCACTTATCGCGGATCTAGTGATCTTAGCTCCGTCTAATCGCACACCGCAAACGACACCGGACCCAAATTATCGGCGTCGCCCTTGCGCGCGACGCGCGCCCATAGATAACTACATCGCTTAACGAGGCTAGTCGACCAGATCTAGTTTCTAATCCGGATGCCGCTCGTGTTCCATTGACCGCGACGTTATTGGCTCTCTAAAGGCACGACCATTCTTCGTAATTTCCATTAAGCCCGCACCGACACGCTTATTTTCGCAAACGGAACGAGAGTGGCGGACTAATTGCTTGCGAGGAAACCGGAGGAAAAGGAAAAGAGCGGTCAACCTAAAAATTCACTCCATCAGGTTAATCGATCGTAATTAATGAATCGTACATGGATGAAGATTCTCCTTGGTCGGGTCTCCTCGTGCACGGAAATATCACCTTGCGCTTTCCGACTTTTGCACATTATTGCGATATTCGGACTGATTGAATAATGAGAAGAAAAAACTCGAATTTCATCGCACATTTCATCGGAGGAAACACGATCGAACGTTGTTACATTTCTCTGTTGAAAAATAATCGCTGTGCGTGTGTGTGTGTGTGTGTGTGTGTGTGAGACGTGCGTACCGATCTCTTTTCGATACCACGTGAGAACAAGATACACGCACGCTCTCCTCTCCGGAAGAAAAGCCAAAGACTCGCGAGGTCGCCGCTTAGCTTACGTCAAATGCAGAAGTTACGGCTCTCCGAGCGGAAATCTGTACAGCTGATAGGTAGACTGCGAGCCACAATAGTCTGTGAACGCGATGGTATGGTTGCGCGTCACAGATTAGACGAGACAGCGTTTGTCTCTTCACTTTCTTCTCTCCTCTTCTTTCCCTTCCTTCCTTCCTTTCTTCCTTCCTTCCTTCCTTCCTCCCTTGCTTCCCTCCGTTGTATTTACGTTGCGATATCCGGCAGTTTGATCAGGCTACCTCCGATGTCAAAACTGTCGAAGGAAAAACAAACCGTATCTGCGTCGTTCGAGTTTAATGTACTATGCTGACATCGTCTGTCCGAGAACGCGATTATCGCGAGGAGAAAAGAGCCAGTCATCCGGCTTTGGAACTCTGAGATTGCCAAAACATATTGAATGAAGATGTTTCCTCGAGATATTTTTTCGTGATAACTTTCTTCTCCCTCCCTCTCTCTCTCTCTCTCTCTCTCTCTCTCTCTCTCTCTCTCTCTCTCTCTCTCTCTCTCTCTCTCTCTCTCTCTCTCTCTCTCTCTCTCCCTCCCCCCCCTTTTCCTTCTTCTCCTTTATCCGCATTTTCATGTTGTCATACGCCGGAAAATGTTGAGATATTTTTTATTAATGCTATTATTAATAGCACCTTTTATCTCTTTATTCGGTCTATTTTGTCTATTTATTCACTACTGTGCCAAAAGTAGATTAATTCGCTCAATCACTTTTCCAATTCTAATCCATCTAATTCACGACAGTCGCGCACCGACATGCCGACACAGATACAGCAAAATGTAAGCTGGGATGATATGCGGCTATGATGAAGTAATTTGATATTATGCACGGGGCCATTAATCGTGTTGTTCATTTATACTGCATAAAACGGAAATGGATATTTCCAAGCCAACGAATGGTTGAAATGTAATTGACTGCTATTGTTTAGATATCTGCGGTAATGCTTCGCTTTAAATGTCACGGAGTAATGTACACCACTTTTAATGATCCTCGATGAATGTACGGCCTGGCTGACATGCGGGGCGCGCGCATGCGCGCAGCGTATGTATTTTACGCTGATTACAAAATCACCCGCGCACTCTTTGCTCGTCGAGGATTGTTTAGTTTGTTTGGTTTTTAAGTAATTTCCAGCGGCCGCGCCGAGTTGCGAGTAGTCTCCGGTTCCATAATGGAGAGACAGGTCTCGATGTCGAGTAACAACACGTGACGTAACTTTCAATTAGCGCGACCACTCACGATAGATACCTATGGGGAAGCGACGAAAACACGACAGGCCGTGACGGATGTGCGGCAGGCGAAAAGAAATATCGCCACAAGACCCGGAATGTTTTATCCGTGAACGGATAAACAGCGCGTCGCATAATCCGAGAATCGCGCGCTATCGCATTGCCGTCGCCTCTTTGAATTGAGAGATGGTCGCGAAATTCGAATCTACAGTCGAATCTCGTTGGAACTTGATTATGCCAGGATTATTTTCAGGAGTGCACTCTGTATATTTTTTAGCACGGTGCGCGCTTTCTCTCTCTCTCTCTCTCTCTCTCTCTCTCTCCCTCCCTCCCTCTCTCTCTCTCTCTCTCTCTCTCTCTCTCTCTCTCTCTCTCTCTCTCTCTCCCCCTCTCTCTCTCTACGCTCGAGAAAATCTAAGCCCCAACCGACCACTGTTATTTCCATCCACACTACGCTAGAAATTTACGTGTGGAATCTCTCATGTATCGTTTCGGCCGCTGCATTCGTATTTACACATTGTATTATCATCGTAATACCAGAAACACGACGAACATAATATAATAAGCTTGATAACACGATATAATAATCCGTTGCACATTTGATATCCGCACAGGTACAGATACTTTGGCGCACATATAATTGTAGCCCGTCTTCTGAAATTTGACTCTCTCGCGGAAGCGCCGCGCGATGTGCGCGACCGAATTTTATTTCACCGTTGTACTTGTTGTGTTCGACATTCGGCGGGTGTGCACGAAATCCTCGTGATCGTCGCGAGTCGCATATCGATGCATTAGCGTTCGACACATTCTGTGTACGTACGGCGCGCAACAGTAGCGCGGCGCGGTTTCTATAAACCCCAATTAACAAGCCGCCGCACGCCTATCAGATACATTCCTCCAGCGGAGAATTAACCGCGTGCTCTCGTATCGTAGAATCTACACGCAGAGCCACCCTTTGGCTCTCGACCCCGACACGTTCCCTCTCTCGCTTTTCCTATTATTGCTCCTCGTACGTACAAACGCGCTGTTGCAGGCCTGAGCCTCCCTCCTACTAGGAAGTGTGAAAAAGGCCTTGGCACCGGCGGCGGCGCCGCTCGAGAAATAGGTGCGCCCGCACCACACACGGCTTAATCCTTATCGGGTCGGGGCTGATCTTGCGGGGTGTTTTCGTGTTTGAGGACTCCAGACGCCGAAGACTGTAAATAAGAGACCCTAGAGAAACAATCTACGAGGATCTTCACGCACCCTCGTAAATATCCCACACCTCTTGGCGCGCGCGTCCTTTTTTACCTGGTCGAATTTAATATTTGCCAAGGCGACGGGGCAAAGTTGTTCTCCGGGATGAGAAACTGGACGTGTTGAGTTGAACCCCCACGGATACACCATTCGCCGCTTAGAACCCTTTGTATGTAAAAGCGAAAAAAAATGACCGGCTTCTTTATCTCTCGCCCCCTTCATGCCGCTATCTTTATCGTTAATCCGAGATACGCGAAAACGCGCTCGTGTTATGGGATACGTATAAGTGTGCGCAGGAAAAGGCGTTTTCCATTCCGTCGGAGAAGATAACTTTCTGAGAATGATACAGAAGCGAAGATACGAGAAGCGCGCGTGCGCGACATTAGGCGATTTATCTCGCCAGATGTTCGGAGGCTGAAGGAAACGAAATTAAAGGTCCTCGAGGTTACGTCGCGCACCGTCGCGGACCGGCCGCAGATGACTCGATCGCGATTGCCGACTGATTGTGAGTTTCGTCGCGCGGTGTTACGCGACAAGAAGGCTGCAAGTAGTAAGACCGCCGTCCGGCCGTTCTTGCGCTAACCTCTTTCCGCAATGCTCCAAGGAAATCACCGCCTGAGACTTTAATTCCTCGATTATCCTATATTGCCCCGTTAGAGGATATTGCTCGCGTTATGCAGGTTACTATGGGTTGGCTCCTAACCCGCTTGTACAGCTTCCCCTTGGCGCGAGCGCGAGTGGGGCCTCGCGGTGGCTCGGGGGATGTTGTGTATGTGTTGCAGCGTGATCCTGCCAAGGATTAAGGAATCCTCTCTCGCTGAATGAGACACGCTGAATATCCACTCGTCTCTCTCTCTCTCTCTCTCTCTCGCTCTCTCGCTCTCTCTCGCTCTCTCTCTCTCTCTCTTCTCGAGTGTCTGAAAAATTCACGCAGTCGTCGTAAATTTTTTGCGCGCAACAGTTGAAACAGTTAATTAGAGACGAATGTATGGGGGCGCGGGTTCGTTGCAATAATGGGCCCATTGTTTGAAAGTCGGTGACCCACATCTCTCGGTTCCGTGCTCGCTATTTATCATGGTATCATTCTCGAACCACGACCATTCGCAGACCGCGCTCTCGCGAGGGATTTCCTAAAAATATTATATGAAACGAAAAGGAGCTAAAAAGAGAGAGAGAGAGAGAGAGAGAGAGAGAGAGAGAAAAATCGCGCGCGCGCGCGCAATGCACAACGGCCAAAACACGCCGCGCAACTTGAAAAATGCTTCACTATTTCTTCCCCCTCCTCCCTTTTCTCTCTCTCTGTCTCTCTCTCTCTCTCTCGTGGAAATTCTTCTCTCATCTCTTCTCGGCCAGTCAGCCGAGTCTGATGTCGGCCGCGGGGGGAGCGAGCCAGATGAAAGAACGCGTTCGATTTTTGCCGAGGGCCAGGAGATCGAGAATCTAGTCTCGCAAAGACGAGTAACGCAATGTTCAGCAATCGAAAGAAAAAAAAGAGACAAAGATCGATTTCGTGCTCCCTCTCTCTCTCTCTCTCTCTCTCTCTCTCTCTCTCTCTCTCTCTCTCTCTCTCTCTCTCTTTTTCCATCTTCTTCTCTTCTTCCTTTATGGTGATTTTTACAGTCGACTGCGCGTAAAGTGATGAATCTTACGGTTAAACAAACGAAGCATTTATTTGATTTCATCATATATTTTTCCACACGCGATATTGATCGGCGGCGGGGCGGCATTCGTTGGCATTCTCGCATTTGTGCTACGCGCAATTCGCCCTACAGGTAGGGCTCCCCCCCGCCCCGATGCTGTTCTCGTACGCATACAGCCAAGCGATTACCCGCGGCAGTGTCGCGTTTCCGGTACCGCCGCGGTACTTCTTTTTTCTCATTCCCTGTTGCCGTAATGGAAACGTTTGGGCGCAACGGTTCGGTTCTATCTTCGCCGATTCGGATTGAATTGCCTTTCTGGTTATCGTCGGTATTACTATCGCGGCCGTTATCTCCGTCCTCTTTCTTTACCCCGCGCTCGCAGTTTCGCCCTCTCTCTCTCTCTCTCTCTCTCTCTCTCTCGCGCGCGCGCGCTGTGTATCGTTGCTGGTTGGCGACGAGGCGCCGTTTCGTTGCTAGGTTTTCAGGAAATATCCCAATGCACGCGTAAGCCTCGACCGGAGAGGCCGTACGACGCACACAGAAGACCCACAAGATGACGAAACATCAACGAGCGTCATGCGATGCGCGAGACGTATGCGAAGCGCGCGAGTTACGGCGATGTAAACGCGCGAGTGTTTCCGCGGAGGACCGCGCGCGACCGATTTTTCGCGGAGGACCTCGTTATGCTAATGTCGGAAGAACGGCGCAAGATCGATGTCGGGTCTGAGAGGTACGGAACGCGAAAAGAGGCGAGAGGCGCGCGCGCGCGCCGTCGTCGTCGTCGTCGTCGTCGTCGTCTCGTGTCCCGTCGTATTCCCATCGACTCGGCAACACCAAAGACTGGATGCGAGGGCATTTTTAGGAAGCACCGTGCGAGCGCAATTTCGCTGACACGCGGGTGTCCATGCGCGCATTGTCAGCGTCTTGTTAATCCTCCCGCATCGTCAATCTTGTTTCTCCCGCTGCCCCCTCCCCAGCCCCTTTTCTCCCGCAACCGATACAGCTTCCCATGCTCCTCTGGTGGAAACACGATACGGAGGCTGGTCCTGAGGCATGCTCAGGAAAAACCGGGAGACGCAGGAGAAGCCGCGTGGAGAGAGAGAGAGAGAGAGGGGGGGAAGCAACGGCGAAGAAACGACAAACGTACATAGTATGTATGTAGTTGCTGCGACGGTGACATCGTACTTGACCGAGATACCGATACACCGGCAACTGTACACGCGGCACTCTTGAACCTCGCATGGGCGTTCCGGCCTCGATACGCGCTCGCGAAACACCGAGAGTCGCGCAACGAATACGTAACAACGCGAAATTCCAAACTAAAAGTCCCTTCGGCAAGCCGCCGCCACGACGACGACGTAGTGCGGAGCGCGAGAGGTAAAACCGCGTGCGTGCGTGCGTGCGTGCGTGCGTGCGTGCGTGCGATTTTTCGCTTTCTTGCAGCGCGACTCTCACAGCAGCTCGTCATTAGCTCGAAATTATTTTAATACACACACACACACACACACAGCGGTAATCGATTACACGCGCCGAATATAATGATGCAACGCGCGCGCATAATCAACATTTGCACGGGATAGATTACATTTGATATCCCGTTTAATGTTACTCGATTTGTTGCTCGGCGATTATAAAATATCGTTTGCGTAGCTATCTGTGTATCTCGCCGCGGATACACCTGATCACGCTGTGTTTCGACCTGCGGTCCACTGTGTGTCCACGACGGCGACGGCCAAAGATGCATGTATTTAATATCTGCGAGCAAAAGTTGCCGGTGAGAATAAACGTTCGACGGATGAGTTTTTTTCTGGTTGTCTCAAAAGCACGCCTCGAGGAAGAGAAGGAAGAAAACGTCGTTGACGAGAAGAGTAGTTAAGGCGGGAGAGGGAGAGGATCTTGGCTAAATCGCGTCCATTACCATGCCGCGCATCACCATTCGGCGGCCGTGCGGGTAATATTTCCACAAAATCGAAAATACATGTATTCATGTAGTCCGACGGATATTCTCGGACGTCGTCTACGACGTCGCGCAGCGACTCGGTCCAAGAGCGATAATGTCCTGGAATGAGGCGTCCTCGCGCATAATCGGCGGCTGGTTTTCATTTCGAGGCGATGCACGTTGTGGCGCGCTTAATTGGCGCGCGCAGAAGCGAGAGAGTGTAAGAGAGAGAGAGAGAGAGAGAAACGTAGTTTTGTTCGTTCGTTCGTTCGTTCGTTCGTTCGTTCGTTCGTTCGTTCGTTCGCGGCGTATGCTAATAAGTTGAAGCACAGAGACGGGAAAGCTCGCTTAGCACGTCAATTTACGTTTTAATTTCCCCGGGCTCTTCACTCCCTTTTCTTCCCGTCGAACTTACCCGCCTCGTCGCCCATCCCGCCGCGACACCCTTCTGTCGCGAGCGAGATACGACTATTCCGCGCTAATGACGGTCGCGTGTAATTGTCAATAACGCGATTGCCAGTAACTTAATTATTCCACTATATATGGACGCGCGCGCGCGCGCGCGCGCGATACCGCGCTCATCGATCAGGCATCAACCCTCGGGTGGTAGAGAACGAATAACTTGTGTCGGTTCGTATGCGAAATCGTCATGCGCGGGATTCTCGGATGTCGCGGATGTTCTCCGCGATCTTGGCCGACCATGCGTGAAATATTTCGATCGACGACTCGCGTCCGCCTCGCGCTTCTTCTCGCGATTGCATCGCGGATGCGAAGTGAACTTTGAACGATGCTATTTCCGCATATTATCACGTTACGTGAAAAAAGAAATGAAATAAAATAAAATAAAATAAAATAAAATAAAATAAAATAATAGACTTTGTCCCACGCGCTCAGAAACATCGGCGCGCGCTCTTGATTCGTTTCTGTCAGTATTAGTCGGAGCTAATTGAAGTTTAATTCTGTTTTCTTCTCTCCCCCCTCCCTCTCTCTCTCTCTCTCTCTCTCGTCTGTTATTCGGCTAAAAATATATAAAAAGATACCAAAGTAATCGGTTAAATCACAATTAACTCTAATTAACTTTTGATGCAACGGGATCTAGGCCGAGGCAATGTACTCGCGCGCGCTCGCGCGGGTCTAAAATAGCAGAGTATTGACGTCGCGACGATATTGTGGAGTCTCGAGATTCGTCAGTCGTCGTGAGTTTCCCATTCCTCAACACGACGACTCGTCGCTTAGACTCTCTCGAGGCCCTCGTAGATACCAAATGTTTGAAGCACAACGGATGGCGCGCGGCAGATCTTAGCTTCTTAGAACTTTAGTCTTCCGGTCTTCGTGGCGTGCATATTAGTCGTGCGTTTTACTCGTTCGATGCCAAGGGCACTCGAGGGCCGAAGACAGCTTAACGCGCTCAGGCTGTACAAGCTTCGCAGCAGACGGATTCTCGACGGGAGCAAAACGACCGTCGTCCGCCCGAGGCGAACAAAGCGTCCGTTCATCAGGCCCTCCGGCAATGGCCACCTTGTCCGACGGTAAATAATCTGGCGGTAATAAATCCGGCAACAAGCATGCAGCGAAAATAATCCCGTTCTTTCTCTTCACGGTCTCACCGTCTTGTGCGTTCCGGCCAGTTTTCAAAGAAACCCGCCAATATCCAATACGGAGTATCGAATACCGTGACTATCCAAGAAAGCGTTTCTCGTTTGAGAGTTAGCTCCTCGCAGAAACGACGAAGGTTCACGTCGTTAACGTGAAACAAACCTCGCAATTTAGCGTGTAACACGCATTCCTGTACATATCGAGTCGGGAAAGAGGCCAGAAAGAGGTCCGAGAGACCACATCTTTCGTGATCTTTCTTGCGCGTGAGTACAAGAGAGTGTTTTGAAAGACGCGCAGAAATATCGGACAAAGTCCAGGTATGTGAGAAAGAGATTCGAGGAGTAAAGAGACGTCTGTGATAAAAAGGATATACATATATATATATATATATATATATTAGCCAAAAGTTATCACCTTTGCAATTCGAAGGCTGTTGAAATATTTCGCCAGGATAATTTGTCCGTGGAAGAAAAAAAAATACCACCATCCCTGGCGTATTCGATGAGACTCGCCGCGCAGGAACAGAGAGCTGCCGCGACGCTCGTCTAACTATCTCTCGAGGTGTCAGCCGCCGCGTTTCGTTTTCCTTTTAACTGGAGCAAGTACTAAAAGTGAGGGAACAACGGGCCGGACAAAAATCGTCCTGTCGAGTTTATCTTCACGATAAAAGTTTACCTTTCGTTAGACGAAAGTGCCTCGGTTTCAGAAGGCACTTACGTGCCGTGTATCCTGCCGCCGCTTTCTTGCACGCTCCTCTCTCTCTCTCTCTCTCTCTCTGTCTCTCTCTCTTTCTCTCTGCAGTCCCCCGATTCGCGGGAAAATACGGCGGACGATACGCTCCCCACGGAAAAGCGGACAAAACCCGCGGACCAAAGCCCCGCGGGATAGGTAGGTAGGTAGGTAGATAGGTAGGTAGGTAGGTAGGTAGGTAGGTAGAGGTAGGGTGCTCTCTCGTCTCGTCTCGTCTCGTCTCGGGCAAAGTCAAATATCGAAGCAAATAGCGAAGCGGCGATTCATGCTTCTTCTGTCGCTCTCACCCTCTTGCGCTCTCTATCGCGGTCACTTCGCCGCTAATTAGAACGCAGCTCTCGCCGACGACGGCGAGAGACTGTCAGCGATGCGGGCCCGCGCGATTTATCGCGGCCGGCATATTGCCGGGATATTTTCCCACCGACTCCAGCAAATCTGGCTTCTTCAGCGGGACAGCAGCGAGGAAGTTCCTCGCGTGTGAAATACGACTCGGAGCGAAAGCTCGGAGCGAAGAAGAGCGTCCAGGGAGCGGCGGATAGCGAGCGCAAACGCGCGCGCTCCTCGCTGTCTCTCGGAAGAAGTCGCGGAGTCTCTCGCTCGATAGCGGAGGCGGAGGATGAGAAGGCGAAATGCGAGTTCGCCGGTCGCTCGCTGGCTCTCTCTCTCTCTCTCTCTCTCTCTCGCGCGCGCGCGCACGGGCCCTCGGGAAAAATGAATGAAAAATATTGTCTCGGACACAATGGCTCCGAATCCGGGGTGGGATATCCCCGGCGTCGTAGCCGACGCTCTTGTCTCTCTCTCTCTCTCTCTCTCTCTCTCTCTCTCTCTCTCTCTCTCTCTCTCTCTCTCTCTCTCTCTCTCTCTCTCTCTGTCTCTCTCTCTGTCTGTCTCTCTCTCACTCTCTCGAACGCTGGAGGGTGTGGATCGGCTATGGAGGATGGGGGGTGGCCGGGCGATGGGTGGTTGAGGGTTGCGGGAGTAAGTTATAGGCTAGGATTACGAGATTGCCGCGAGGGGATTACGACGATGGCTCCTGGGACGTCCAATCTCAAGGATAAACACTTTCTGACGTTCTTACGCTCAGCCGGCTCTCCCTCTCTTTAACGCCATACCTCGTTCGCCCTGTGTCCCCCTTGCGGCCTTCCTTGGGCTCGCTGCTTCTTGTCCTTTGTCCTCCGCCCGCCCGTCACGAGGCCATCATCTCTCCCCCACTTCCTACTACCCGCCTTCTGCTTATAAAGAGCCCTCTCTCTCTCTCTCCCCCCCCTCTCTCTCTCCCCCCCCTCTCTCTCTCTCTCTCTCTCTCGCGGGTAACCAACTTTACTTGCGAAAACTCATTTCTCCGTCGGGCTGCGCGCTCGTGCCTGACCCTCCCCTACCGACGGGCGCTCTCGTGTTTTTGACGTGAACAGGCGCATCTATCGAGTTTGGAAAGGACGTAATGAAGACCTTTCGCGCTCTCGGCCCCGAAGTGGTGGGACGTGCTTTTCGGCGGAGCGTTTGTCAAACATTCGTTTCAAAGCGCAAAGCGAGCTGAGAGGGCGATAGGAGGGCGCGGCCGAAGGGCGGCCATACCATTGAGAATTGAATTCGAGTCGGTCATTTTGGAAACAAAGAGAGAGGGAGAGAGAGAGAGAGAGAGAGAGAGAGAGAGACGAAAAAAATAACCAGCTTATTGCGGCGCGGGCGGCGGTGGTAATCGAAATATCGCGGTGCTCCCTTGCATGCGGACGAAAACTATGCGAGCCGGCAAAGTGTCCGGAGATGTCGTTATTAGTTACGCGTGTTTATTAGTTATACACATTAATTCGCGGGGGCGAGTCGCGGTTGTTTGATAGTTGATGATTCTCGCTAACGAACAGGAGAGGGAATCGATTTATTAATAATTTAGTTTCCGGCATCTCGGCGAAACATTCCGCAGGCTAATTAATCCATTTTGCGAAAATGTAATATTCCGCTGTACCTACGCGCGTCCGCCCGGGGAAGTAGATTACCGCATAAACCGATATACGCCCGGCCGATTAATATTACCTCACGTTCGCCGATCCCAGCGCCGTTCACTTAATATTTTATCAGACCGATCAAGCGGGCCCATTGTTCGCCTAAATGCAACGATAGACACGCGGCGTTGCGTATGCGCACACGGAGAATACCTTCCGACGTTGGCCTCGGCCAACTTGGAATTTCGCATTTTTCCTCAAACGGCGAGAACGGTGGATGCGCTCGCAGCGACGACGATGACAATGCTACTGCGTCGTCGACTGTAGAGACCCATACACGTTAATAGGACTGGTGCGCTAATTCAACCCTAAAGCCGTCGTCTCCTTTCGGACTCTCGCCGAGTGAAAATCGTAGAAATGCGCTTTGACGGACTTAGAAGGGGAGGAGAAGACCCAAAGCAACCACCGCGACCGAAAACTTTCCTCCGCCGCCAAGAACCGGGCGGTTTTCCCACTACTCTTTTACCTCACCTCTTTCACCAGCTTTGGCGGCGCGCATCTTCTGCCGCCTCCTTGGTCATCCTGCGCGCGCTCTCTCTCTCTCTCTCTCTCCCTCTCCCTCTCCCTCTCCCTCTCTCTCTCCTTCTCTCTCTTTATTCTATTCTCGACGGAACTACAAAAGTTTAGGAGGGATGCGTCGGGCCTCCGCGAGTTGGCTCGTTCTCGACTTAACCGAGCTGCCGATATATCCGGGCATAATAATTC
The DNA here is from genome assembly GCF_003227715.2 of Harpegnathos saltator. Lineage (NCBI taxonomy): Eukaryota > Metazoa > Arthropoda > Insecta > Hymenoptera > Formicidae > Harpegnathos > Harpegnathos saltator. The sequence continues at coordinate 328,957 of NW_020230313.1, forward strand.
CCGCGCGCATATCGCGCGCAAGCTTTTCCTTAGGTCTTAGAGCGGTGAATTCATTAGGAAGTTTCCGCGCGGGCGTGCATCCGACGAGGCCGCGCGCGAGAATTTAAATTCAATGTTTAAAATTGGTATTTCTTATAAGACCCTCGCCAGCCGAGGATATACGAGGAGGAGAGAGAGAGGCATCTTCCCCGTAGCCGATGACGAGGGAAGAGAGAGAGAGAGAGAGAGAGAGAGAGAGCGGGCGGCGCTGGGAGAAAGAAAAAGAGGGATGCAATTTATTATTCCGGAGGAAACTCCGTCAGACTAGGAGAATATACCCGGTACCCGGTGTATAGACACGACTCTGCAACTTTGTAGTAAACGATTGTAACGAACGCGAAGTCGTTTATGCGTGAAATTAGCGCGAAATCTACAAAATGCGCCATCGACTCGATGAATTATCGAGCGCGGATATACGCGGTGAGGGAACGCATCGGAAGAAAGATGCATATGTTATTGACACGTATTTTTTTTACTCCAAAGTGTAACGGTACAAACACGCAGCAAAGAAGTTTCCTTTCTCCTGTCACGTCGGAAAAATCGGCAAGCCTATTTTCATCATACGAACGTAATGCAGCGACTTTTTACCAATTAATTTGAACAACTTTTGTCTAAAACATTTCTTTGTTACGCGTTCCATGTGATCCTTGTTTATCGATACAACATGAACATGAACATAAAGTAACAAAGTACAGCTAAACGTAAACGTAGATAGGCACAACATATAATATATTCATTCGCAAAATTTGACGCGCGAGCGATGAGCAGCCGCGCGGACGGGAGAGCGAAAAATACACTCGTTGCAGTTTTATCACAAACTTGCCGCTAGATCATTATACGTAGATCCACAAGCGGGTAAGCAAAGTCGGGCAAAGCAGCAGTTTCGCCGAGGCGTCGACGCCTCGGGAAGCAAGCGATTATGAATTTTCAGACGACGTGTATCGAACGCGCGACGGCGCTTATTGACCTTATTATAAATATGGTGACGACAAGAGCGAAAGCCGAGAGGAGGAAACGCGAGAGGAAGGACTGGGGGGGGGGGAGTGACGTGGCTAAGGAGCGGGAGGGAGGAAACGAGGATGGACGAAGGAAAACGCTATCGGCGCTGTCGGTGGAAAAGTTGGCGGAGATCGGCGTGTCTGAGCTGTGCTGCTGCTGCTAGCTAGCTAGCTAGCTAGCCTAGCTCTCGCCCCGCTTCTTGTCGGCGGAAAGGAACGGCGGCGGCGTATGTAAGTCGGCCTCCGCTCGCGCAGCGTAAACGCCAAGACTACGTAACGACGTGAACGCAATGCCTATAAATAAGGCGCTCGCAGCTAATAACCAGCAGCAGGCGCAGCGGGCAGCATCGCGCGGGCCGCGGGCCGCAGGCAATCCGTTTAACTTCGCCGCTGTTATACGGCGATTCGCGCTACCCCCAAGTCCACGGGTGGCTGCGGCGCCGCGCCGCGCTCTGCCGGTCGGTCGGAAGTGAGAGAGAGAGAGAGAGAGAGAGAGAGAGAGAGAGAGAGGTATGGGCAGCAGACGAATTATTAGTTGGGCAAATTAAATCCACCAATACGAAAAGTTTCGCGGAGGCGACGGGGAAATGCGTGCTCTGGTGTCTCTCGCGCGGTGGTGCTTCTCCTCCCCGCTTTTCTCACCCTCATTCGTTTAGCGTCCGAGGCTGCGAGTTAAAATTCTGCGAGGGTAAAGCCCGTGTGTGAACGAGAAAATGTCTCGTCGCGACCTGCGATAATATTTGCCCGCAGAGAAGCGGTAATTTTGAGTCTCTCGTAATTCGAAAGTCACGTGTACGTCCTTACACGTCCTGATTAGGGAAAAATTTTAAATAAACACTCGTTATCTCTCTCTCTCTCTCTCTCTCTCTCTTTCTCTGTCGTTTAATTAAAACGGGAAAATCCGATACCTCTCTCTCAGATTACGAGCGATTTAATTCCTACAACCTCAAGCAGGCCTTAACAAGTAGTTTAGCCTCTCGGAACGAGAGTGTGCGTGCGTGCGTGCTGGAAGAAGGACAAGGCGAAGAATATCGGAGGAAAGCTGTATTTGCAGTCGTCACTTATCAAGTATATACTACCGTCGTACGACACTGTTCCAACAGAGAGAAACGATCGCAGGATACCGCTCACGAAGCTGAGTAAACACGAGTAAACAAACGCATTGCGCGCGTCGTTGTACCTCGCGTGGGTGTGCGCGATCGACGATTGTCGGTCGGTCGGTCGGTCGGTCGGTCGGTTTCGACGAGCAACTAACTCTGTGGAGCAACTACCGTCGCTGCTCTCATTGGAAAAAGTCGAGTCACACACACACACACACACACACATACACAACAAGAGTGTCGGCTCCCTCGTTATTGCACATTTCGTTACTCGATTATTGCCTCCGTGTACCTCTGAGGAGAGAGAGATGGTCGGTGGAGTTTTAGGAAGTCATTGTTTCTAACTCGGCGACGTATATAGGCCGGCGGATTCTTGGCGCGCAGCCGGGTGGGGTTAGAGGACGATAACTTTCCAACTCGGGTGATTAGGTTCAGGCACCGAGAAGTCGCTGTTCGTCCCTGCGCAAATCGAGCACTCTCTCTCTCTCTCTCTCTCTCTCTCTCTTTCTCTCGCGCGCGCGCGCACGCGGATAATTCCAACTTGGACCGTAAGATTTCTGTGCGTTTCCTTTTACGCGAGTTTGCAACATCTGCTTCTCCGGTGCGAGAATGTCGCGCGTTGCGTGTATCTTCCTCCTTCCCCCCCCCCCCGATCTACCCAACCTCTACCTACCTACCTACCTACCTACCTTGCGCTTACGCGTCTCTTAAGCTCGGCGTTAAAATCTGACAAGCGTGATATCGCTTGTGTGCTCGAGATATACACGGCCCCTGTCAAAGAGGGCCCGTGATCGGGACACACATTAATACCGCGATTAATTGGGGCGGTCGTATCGCACGACGTATGACGGCGAACAGAGCGCTTCTCTTCGACCACTTCTCTCTCTCTCTCTCTCTCTCTCTCTCTCTCTCTCTCTCTCTCTCTCTCTCTCTCTCTCTCTCTCTCTCGACCCACTCAAATTAAATAAGGGGTTCCTTTATGCGGTGCTCTCTGCAAACGGCTTATTTAGCCTCTGATGATGATCCTTTTGTCGCACGGCCGCGTCGTGGCTCTCTCCTCCGTCGTTAACGAACTCGATGTCGAACAACTACAGACGTGTGACGTGTCGGATCATGGCCCGTTGTGAAGGAGGCTTTAAGCTCTGGCATGCCATCGTACCTCGATGCTGTATGCGCGTGTACACGCGCGAACGAGAGGAATATAGTGGGAGATACGGGAAGGGGGAGGTGTGAGGAGTGTATGTGCGAACGATGACAAGAGAGATGGAGAAGCGAGGTAGAGAGAGAGAGAGAGAGAGAGAGAGAGAGAGAGAGAGAGAGAGAGGAGGGGAGAGGGAGAGAAACGGTGAGACGGAAAAGTCAGAAAGAGAAGGAAAGAGAGCGAGCGTTAGGTAGGTAGGTAGGTAGGTAGGTAGGTTGCGAGTGAAAAGACGAGAGGAAAGACGGGGCGAGAGGTGCGCCACGGAAGGGAAAGGAAGGTAAATGCGCGTTGGTAGGAGCGGCAACCGGCTCGACTGGAGCCCAACGGCGCCGAGCGAGCGATTCTCCTCATATTCTTCTTCTTCTTCTTCTTCTTCTTCGTCTTCTTGAGGACACGAGCCCGACTAGTCCGAGGTCTTTTGTCTACAGAATACAGCCCGAGACTTTTGGGTCTTCCGAAAAATGTGATATGTCGCGCCGATCTAATTATCCGCGACGAATCGGGAACAAACGGGGAAACCATTTGTCAACTTATCGCTCAGTTTGTAAGTCGGGATGGAAGCGGCACTAATGACCGACACGAGGCGTATGAGAGCTCCTGGCGAGAGAGAGAGAGAGAGAGAGAGAGAGGAGGGGGCGGGAGAGCGTACGTGGTGCATACGTACTCATATGTCGTCCGAGATACGGTTCGCAAGCAGGAATGTGTGTAATAACATTGTATTGTTATTACACTGAAGAGAGTGGTGGATTAATATAGAAATGGTCTCATGACTCCGTGCTCCGAACGGTGGCGTAATTGCAGATGTAATGAAACATGGAAATGTTCATAGTATCAGAGGATCGGGCGTAAAAAGCGGTACGCGCGTAGTGATATTCCCCGTGTGCGCAAAAAGGACAGCTCCCCGAGCCAAATAAATGGAGAGGCTTTGTAAAGGTGGCTCGTGTGTTCGTCGCTGAGCAAATGAGCGTGTCAGTCGCACGAATACGCGCGCGCGCACTTTGTACGATGAATTTCGTAATAGCAGAAAGGACGAACGTGATATCGAATGAAAATGCTGGCGTGGGCTGTCTCGCAAAAGGCGCCGTGCATTGTAATTGAACGAAGGTATGCCACTGTATGGCTGCTTGCGATCAGCACATTGCGATCAAGATGCGCGTCGAAAGAAGGAAAGAGCGAAAGATCGGCGAGTGTAGAGAGAGAGAGAGAGAGAGAGAGAGAGAGAGAGAGAGAGAGAGGAAAGGTGTTTGTGTTACGAGATTCTCCGTGGTATTAAATCTTTTGTCGACGACCAAGAGGAAATTCGTTATCGAGATGTCTAGCGTGCAATTGTTCCACGACGTGGATAAATCTTTACGATGTAAATTAAAATTCTATAATTTAGACGACTTTGCGATACAGATGAAAAATTTGAAAATTTTGCCTCGCTGATAACTACTCGGAGACGAAGTGGAATAGAAGAATAAAAAGCGGAAAAGCGGTATCCCGAGTGAAACTCGGAGATAAGGGACATTGCGATAAAGAGAGTGGAAGCGGGAAGAAAGAGAGCGAGAGAAAGATAAGCGAAATCAATGAAAATCTCGGATATTCTACGCCACTGCAAGAACCGGGACCGGTGTGACTGGTTCGCAGATGCGAGACTCTCGCGGCCAACGCCGCCATTCTCGACAACATGTGGTCGAAGCCAGTAGCCGATCGCTCCGAGAAGTTAAATTCCTCGTTATTATATCGTTGCGAGGAAAAGAGAGAGCTAGGGGAAAAAGTGGCGGAACTTCCTGGATGGGTCCCGTGTTGAGTTTCGAAACAGAGGGCAGTCTAAATACACTCGTCGTGAGCCAAGAGAGAGAGAGAGAGAGAGAGAGAGAGAGAGAGAGAGAGAGAGAGAGAGAGACCGCGCTCCACCGGCCTTTTTTTCGCTTCTTCTAATCAATCGCGCAGTCGCCATTTTCTGCTCACGTATGCGCCGTCCGTTGCGTGCAGCGTACTTTAAATAAACCTCAACTTCGTTGAAATATGTATATGATACGCGCGAGAGAGATCGGAATATCCGCGAGCTGGAACGAGAGTCGCACCGCGTCGATCGACCAACACTCTTGTTCCAACTTCCTTTGTCGTATGCAACAGATATGAATACGCCTTAAATAGACTTCGCTATTAAAAACATTCTGATGCGCCATGAAAGGAAGGATTCCATCCACGGTCCACAGCTATTGGTATTTAAATATTCGTCGTCCGGATCTCCGAACAATATCCGTTTCCGGCATTCAAAAATCAAACATTGGAAAAACACCCACCTACGTGCGCGGTATGGAGGTATTTGTCATGCTGACATGACGTCAACCAGTATCGATGCTCGCTCATCAATTTTTCGATATTCCCAGAAAAGAGATAGTCGGAAGCGCGTCACAAGATCCCCCTTTCTTCTCTCTCTTTCTCTCTCTCTCTCTCTATCTCTCTCTCTCTCTCTCTCTCTCTCTCTCACCCCCTCTCTCTCTCTCTCTCTCTCTCTCTCTCTCTCTCTCTCTCTTTCACCCTGTCTCTCTCGCTCTCTCTTTTTCTCGCCAAACTCCACATTCGCGCACTCGAGCGCTCGAGGAGTCGGAACGAATGCATAGAATCGCCTCGTTTGCGCCGAACAATACATGCGCGCACACACACACGCGCGCGCGCGTACACACGTACACACGTACACATGTATAGGCGTATAAACAATATGAGATTTATAGATATGTCGCGCCAAAGTTATATCGACGCTAAGTTTGTGCTCGCGTCTTCTGAAAACCGTCGCGCTTTATTATCGTTAAGCAAGACAAAACTAGAAATAATAATAACAGCAACGGCATCCGGCACGAAATAGCGCAGCATCCGCGGTAGAAAATAAACATCGGTTTTTATAAAAACATTATTGTGTTTTTTTGGCAGAATTGGCGGAATTGAATCGAATCAGATCAATTCCGAGCGCGTCAACAAAACTCTGTTTTGCTTTTTTAGCCGCTCCCTTACGGCGCCGCGAGATCATACTCGGACGCGAATTCGCAAACATTGTTAAAAATCACGGACACCGGGCATTGTCAGCGGGGGCGATAATTCGTTAGCGTTACACCTAGCGGTGAGCCAGGTGTGTTTCGGCAAAACACTCGATTCGTGACCGGTCTCTGGTGTTGGCAATTTTGGTGACGCTCAATTATCCTCATCCTTCCCGTGTAAAAAAAAAAAAAAAAAAGGAAAAAAAAGAGGCAGACTTTCGGGATGTCCAGTCACGTAGAAGCTCTGCCGGTTGAATACGCGCGCGCGGGGGGGAAATAAAGTCTGAAATAAATACGCGTTCGTGAGAGGGCACGCACGTCTCGTGCTTTCGAATGTCTGAAAGTCTCTGGCGGGGAACGTGTTTCTCTCTACGACGAAACCGAGAAAGCCAGTCGGACGTGTTCGACAGGTAAGTCCGCGCTACGACAACGACCACGCGCACAAGCTGCTGCGCGCGCGCGCGCTGCTATTCTCGCTTCTTGCTGCCTCGCCGGGCGCTGCCGGGGCAACGAGAGACGCTGGAATCTCCTACGGCGAACGAGAGATTATATACCGGGCCGCGTGTACGGAAAATTACGGCGGTCGCATCTAGCGCGGGATTTAATCCGCGGTAATCCATATCCGACGCAGCGCCACAAACGCGATGCGAAGAACGTCATTAAATTTATTATCTCCTTAGACGCGTGCAAAAAATATTTATGCCCGTCCCGTGCGCAACACGCTTAAAGACGCGCAACGGATCCGCGGAGATTCAGCGGCGGGCTCGCGATGGCGCGAGACAAATGCTTCGCGATTCTTCCAGATTCAAGCCGGGCGCCGGCGCCGTTGTGAGATTTTGCGCGTACCGTCATCGTTTCGATCGTCGCGAGACGCTGACGAGAAAGCGCGCGCGAGTCTCTTTGAATACCGTGGTAAGTGGTGTGAAAATGTCTTGCGCGAACTCAATATCCGTATTATGCACGCGGATTTAGCAGCGAAAAGTCGCTATTTTGACAGTGTGCCGCGCGCGTGAATCGTCGCGCATCGTGGCGTATGTCGCCGGGCTCCATGTCGCATACGTAGTTATGTGCCAGCGTACATGTGTGTGTCTCATATATACACGTATGTAAATGTATATACATATATATATATATACACACATATATGCGTACGTGGGTGTATGTGTGCGCGCGCGCGCGCGTGTGTGTGTGTATACAACGAAGCGTGCCGGAAATCTGTGCAACAGGTGGCATCGACGAGGCTGCACGGTACAGTTTCGTGCAGTTCCGAAAGAACACATCCAGCGGACGATAGCAAAGACAATTTCGATCCGAGCCGAATGAGATGAGATTAAATGGACTCGTTACGCCGGGGACTCGATCCCGCCGTCGCGCGTGTAGATCGATCCCGACGTCTCCACCCGCACCCGGGAATCTCGAGGGGAGAGATAAAACACATCGCGATTTTATCGTGATGTTTTACTTCGCGGATCTAAACGCATCTAATTGCCAGATGCAGAAGAAGCGCGATCAGACGCGCGCGCGCGCGCGAGAGAGAGAAGGGGGGGGGGAGGAAGGGGGAGCATATAGTGCGGGAAACCAAGCTTGAAATTGCTCGGTGCGGAATTACCGAATATGAATCATTCGCGGGTGTGCGGCGAGAGACGCGGTGGGGGGGGGGAGGGGAGGGGAGGAAACGCTTTTACGTAAGGCATTCTCTCGCGATTACGCGCGCGCTCCCGCGCGTCTCGACATCGCATCGGTGTCGTAAAATCCGCGAAACCTCGTTCAAGACTGACGATAGCCAGCATCCCGGCTTTCCTTATGTCGCGATCGCGTCAACGCGGCTCGAGTCGCGCTCGAATAACTCCGCGTTTATCCGCGCTCTTCGTTCCGACGGAACTGCAGGTGTACAAGTGCGCAGGTATCAGCCGCATTGCCGCCGCGAGTACTCGCGGATGTTACGCGGTTCAACACGGTTTCCGCCTTCTATTTATCCGCCCATTTCTCCGCGGTCGGACAAATTACATTTCGATGTTTTTTATCATTTATTCCTTTCGCTCGTTTACACCGGGGGGGTCTCTGTTTGCGCAAAAGTTTGCGTTTCATCAGTGTGCGAGTCTCGAGATGAGGGTTTTTACTCGTCGTCGTTAAGCGGGAAATGGCGAGAGATCGAGAGAATCGATCGAGCGATTCGCGTCGGCTTGTACATTCATTCATTCGTTCATTCGTTCGTTCATTTGACAATCCGACGTGCTCCGCGAGAAATATGGATTTCAGCAGCGTGAACGAAAAGAGAGCAGGAACTTTTAGCGAGCGCGCGCGCGCTCGTCCCACTTCCGCCTGCTCCGGGCGTCTGTCTTGGTTCTACGACCTAAAATCGCCGGTTTCTTTGGGGAAAGAATGGAGAAGGGACGGCATCTGGCGTCGTACGCGGACGAGCATGTCCCACGCTCTCGCCCATTGTTCGCGGGGATACACGTTCGAGATGGATATGTTCCTCCCAAGAGCGCTTTTCTGGGAATACTGTTAGTCCGGGACGAGGAACGACAAAGCGGCGGCGGCGGCGACGACGGGGCTTAGCTTTGGAAATCAGCGCGAGTGGCGTCGTTGCGAAAACTCGCGACGAGAAGTACGTATGACGTATCCGTGGAGTACGCGAAACATTCGCGAGTCGTGCGTGATGAGAACGAGTGGAGAATCTCGTCGAGGCATCTGAGGCAGAAAAGAAGGAAGGAAAGAGGCGCGCGAGGAGAGAGAGAGAGAGAGAAACGTGTATCGAACAGCGGGAAAGTAGCAGAGCCGTGCTCTGCTCGTTACGCTACTCTCGGGAAGTCGCGAGTCGAGTGCGTGCGAAATACGCGAAGGATAAGGCTCCGCAAGCGCGGCGCAAGCGACCGTAGATCGAATTTTATTCCTTGAAAACACAGCGTCTACTCCTCCGCGCTGCTTACGGAGATATCCGCATATCGGAAATCATTCACTGGCCGTGCAAATATTTAGTGGAGAAAATTGGAGCATTCTGTCGAATTAAACTTGGTGGCCGCGTGTAATTTGACGGGGCGAGTCCGTTGCCCCCCCTTGGGTTAATTTCGAGCAAATATAACTTCGCAAGAAAGTTTATTCAAGGTCCGTTTAATCTCTCCGAATTCCACACATACTATCACTCGCTCGCCATCCCGTGCCAACGCGAGCTTGCCCCCCTTCTCCGCCAGGCTTCTCCGACGCCGTATCGGGACGCCCGCCGTATGCACGGAAAGGCGAACGCAAATACGTAATAATCGGAAACTCGGGGAGCTTTATACTCTGGAGACGTCGCTTGCGCCGGAAAAATACGTTGTCGATTCGCGTCAGCCCATAAAAGGGCGGACAGAGTTGTCACGCGATTTATCAAAGTAAAGCGACGAGATTAAAGTTCGGAGCGGAGTGACGGGGAGGGGGCGAGGGATGAGCAACGATAATGTAAAAGTGCAGGAGGTACGACGATGTCGCGTCGAAAGTTAGTTGCCGTCACCGCGACTATACGATCGCGTCGGCCGGCGACCCGCTCTCTCTCTCTCTCTCTCTCTCTCTCTCTCCCTCCTCTCTCCTCTCTCCTCTCTCCTCTCCTCTCTCTCTCCCTCTCCCCGCTTTCTCCCATCCGTCCGCCGAGTTTGTGAGATCAGAGAGGTAGAGGAGACGAGAGAGAGAGAGAGAGAGAGAGAGAGGGGAAGAGGGAGAGGGAGAGGGAAAGAGAGAGAGAGAGAGAGAGAGAGTGAGACCAAGCTCTCGTTTTACGAGGAGACGGACGAGAGCACGCGAGCGAAGCACGGGCGAAGTAAGTAGAACACGGGCATAAAGTCGTTATCGGGTCGGGTTCGGAACGAAGAAGGAGTTGGGCTTATCGCTCGCGGGCAGACTCTTTGACTTCTATCCGGAGCGGAGCGACTTGGCCGATTAGCGTGTCACGTTTCGACGACTCTAGATCCAATTATAGCGAGGGAGAGAGAGAGAGAGAGATGCGCGGCGGAATAGAGCTCGGTGTTCTAATTTCCCCGAACGATCCCTCTTCCCGGTCCTCTCTAACCCACCCTACTACACACCGTCATGCCGCCCGCCACGGGATACAGCAGTGCCTGTATCGTTACAAAGGATTAACGTAAATTATTTCCTCCCCGATCCGCGAGGATTACGTCGAGCTATCGATGTATCGCGCCGAGGTTTACGCCAGTTAACCCAGATGCATAGCGGTTTCGCCGCTATCTTTCCGGAGGAGCGCGCGAAACTTACACCCTCGTGGTTAAAAGCCGCATCGTCGTCGTCGTCGTCGTCGTCGTCGTCGTCGTCCGCCGCAAGAGCCTTTTTCGGAGGAAGGCACTCCTCCGACGAGAGGTAATCCTCCGCGGCTAAAACCGGCCTGGACGGATCAAAGAATCCGCGGATGAAAGGTGATGATGGCGGGGTGCTATTGCAAGAATGAAAACGCGAAAATTGGAGTAAGTTCTTCCTCCAGCCTCAGCCCCACTCTCTCCCGTTCTCATCCGCCTCTTCCGGTATCTCTTCTCGTCCAAAGATCGCAATCATCGAGAGTTTATCGGGGTTCGATCGCCCGCGCTCGAAGAGGAGACGGCACAAGTCGGTGGGTAGGCGCCAAGTAGTCGACGAGTAGTCGTCGTGTGCAAGCAACGGCAACGTCGATTGAACCATCACTCTCTTGCCAGCCGAGCGTTCTCGAGTGAGAAGCGATTGTCTGCCGCCGTTGCTGTCCGCGAAATGCTGAATATCGCCCGGTAATCCAAATCGAAGGCGATTTTCACGGCCTTGAACGAGAGAAGCCGGATCGCGCCGCTATGACGGCAGCGGCGGCGGCGGGGCACGGTTAAATTTAGCCGCCAACGTCTCTTAGGAAACGTTGAACCCGAGACCTTTCCATCCCCACTCGTGGGCGACCTGCCACATCGCCCTTCTCTCCGCGCTTCACCTCTCTCTCTCTCTCTCTCTCTCTCTCTCTCTCTCTCTCTCTCTCTCTCTCTCTCTCTCTCTCTCTCTCTCTCTCTCTCTCTCTCTCTCTCTCTCTCTCTCTCTCTCTCTCTCTCTCTCTCTCTCTCTCTCTCTCTCTCTCTCTCTCTCTCTCTCTCTCTCTCTCTCTCTCTCTCTCTCTCTCTCTCTCTCTCGCTTCTCCATCGTGCCCTGTCTCTGTCTCTCCTTCTCTGTCGCGCTTTTGGCGTCTGCAGCCCTCGCGCATCCTTTCAAGCTCTCTTTCTTCCTTCGTCGCTGACGAGCGAGGGTGGTGGGCCACAGCAAACTATCGCCCAGTGTTTCTCTTTGCATCCTTTTTCCCCACCGCTCTCCACCGCTCTCGGCGTCTCTTCCGTGGCGTCTTTACAGTTTGGTGGCTTTTCGATAGAACCGCGATCTGGAGGAGAGCACAGATTTCGCTCTCTCGCGGCCGAGACGAGAGATAAGCAGTTTGACAGGCGGCGGTCTTTTAGAACAAAGTGACGATAACTTGCAGCCGACGTTGGTCCCCTTTCTTTTTTCGCAGCCACCGCGGCGCACCGCCGCGCGAGAAGCGCAATATTAAAGTTTTATAGTTTTGCGACACATAAGGAGAACAACTCTCGGGTAACCTTCTTTCTCCTTATCTCCGCATACTTATCTCTCTCTCTCTCTCTCTCTCCCCCCCCTCTCTCTCTTTCTCTCCTTCCTTCCACTTCATTCTCTCTTTCTCTCTTTTTTTCCTTCTCTCCCCTTCTCTCTCTCTCTCTCTCTCTCTCTCTCTCTCTCTCTCTCTCCTCTTCTCTTTCTTCCGTTTGCTCTCGTTTCCTCGTCGCGTCATGCTCTCGACCGCCCCCTCTTCCACTCCTTCTCTCCCTCTTACTCGAGGGTGATGCATTTTTTGTCGGCACAGCCTGCATGGCGAAGGGCCGTGGTTGCCTGGAAAGACCGAAATGAAAGAACTCCTTGTTAGTTTCTGAGCTTTCGTTCTACAACGGTTACGAGCGTGTGTGGAATGCGCGGCGTATGCGCTTTGTGGAATATTATGGCCGTTCGTTACGCCGACACACATTCTAGCTGAGGCCCGATGGAAGAAACTACTGCAAAGACCAGGGAGTGATCGTCGAATCGAAACGACGCCGCTCGGCTTCGGAGAAAGTGTGTTTCTCGGTTCGTGTTGTGTATATAGAAATAGCAATATTAATACATCATTTGTATCCAGCGTATCAGCGTTCGCTCGGCGTCCCGCGCGAAACACGCGAGCTTAGTTTCAACGGTAAAATTAACGGTCCTCTAAAAAAAAAATATATATATAAAGTTGCACGCCACGAGATAACCGACGAAAATACGACGCTTGCGGAATAGCCGGAAAATTATCTCGGGTTCGCGGCTATACGAAATCCATCAGGAAATAAGCCAGCCCGCTGAATAGGGTCTATAAGTCTGAAGTGTCAAACTGTCGGCGCGGCGAAATCGAAATATTTCATTTCACTTGGGAAGAAGAACAGTTCCTTATATATGAAACGCATGCGCGCGCGGATCTCTAATAGCGCGATGAGAGTAGTTGAAGTAGCAAACTTTATTTCGCATGCTCGCTCCTCCATGTGCTTTGAAAACAATTAGTTATCACGCAGATGTATACGGAGATGTCGGTCGGGGAGTAAGTTTTAGAAACAATAAACAAAATGATTAACAAAATTAAAGGCAAGCCGCGCGCGTTACGGACGTTAATGGATAAGGCAAAGATGTCGAACGTCAGACGGGAAATCGCATTTCCCCGACGAATTTCGGAATGTGATTTACGACGTTGTGATATAAGAGAATGTGCGCGAGTTATACCCCCCTTTTAGACTTTGAGAATATAACTTCGTCTTAATGAAGATGTATGGGCCGGAGAACCAAGAATTATCCGAAGGGTGGCGATGATGCCACATAATACGTCGCCGCATCAACGCATCTCTCCCACCTTCCCCGTTCCACCCTCTGCGCCCGCCGCCGCCGCCGCCGCCTCTCCGCCTCATTTTTCCGCGTAAACTCCCGCGATACGCTGGTTCCGCAAACTGATTGGATGTCGCCGCGAGTCGGGAATTAATTACGGGCCGAAACGAAATTCAATTTTGCTGCATTTTTCGCGTTCCTCATATTATTTTCCTTTTTTCCTTTTTTTTTTTTTTTTTTCATGTCTACTTTGCGTTTCTCCATTTTCAATCATCAGAGCGTGGATCGTTTTATGCGCGCTGGAACTTGGGATCAATTTTAGCCGGAAAAATCGCGAACGCGCGCAACATTCGCGATTTAACGCGAGTTTAAAAGTAAAATACTTTGCGCGGTGTTAACGCAAAATAAATCTTCCTTGTAAAATATTAAAACTTGGAAATAATGTTGCAGCATTTAGCGTTTAGAATTCTGTCAAAGCATTACAGTTGGGGCCGCCAGGCTACATCGCGCATCACCGCGCACGCAACATTCTACGCTCACTCGTAAAATTCGAAAGTCATTAAAAAAAAGTGTCACGCGAGAAATAGATAATTTATAGTCACCGGTGAGCCGTATAAAACACGAGACGATAGACGATAAATAACATTTTCACTGCAAAATTTTTATCGCCGGTAGGACTGGCTTGTGTACGTAATAAATGTTATCGCGCGGGTTTTCTATTCCATTTTGTAAAACGCGAAACTTGTACGTTTCGTAATGCATTATTTGTATGTATCCGGCTTTTGGCCTCTCGATTGTTAATCTAATTCGGGCAGCAACTTTCTCCTCTCTCTCTCTCTCTCTCTCTCGCTCTCTCGCTCTCTCGCTCGTACAAAACTCAACTGTATACCTGTCTCTTTTCAAGTTGCAAAAGTACGCGCTAATTCAGCAACAGTAGATAACAGACATCCAAGAGAGAATTAGCGCCTCTCTCTTTGTGAAAGGAAAACGAAAATCCGTCCACGAGTTCCTTGACCCATTCATTTTTGAGTAAATCCATTCTTCCAGAAAGGATATTCGGAGACATCTCGAGTGTCCGCCCTCCCCCCTCCTGTGTGACATATACGCTACTATTCGAAAGAATGTTACTATCGGTCACGTGATGTAGCGTAAAGTTTAAAGGGAAATGGAATGAACTGCACGTGATTCTGGCTGGTAAAAGGGGTCGCCTTGATAGTGTAAACACCAATACGCGAGCGTAGAACGAGCAAAGGCGGGCCCTATACCTTCTTATATACCTAGCCTGGCCTTCCTTGCCTCGGGCCGAGACAATGCCAGGCCAGCCGTCAGAGGCTAGCCGGTTCTTGACGCCTTGCCAGGTGCGACGCAAGACTTTTCCGGCCACTGGATCGTTGTTATATAAAACACAGACCCTAGTCCTAGCGTTTGGATTCTCGAGTATCCGCCGTCGCGGACGCGGTCCAAAACACACAGGGACGTTTCGATGTGAGATTCGCGATGAAGGCGTTAATTAATCGATCCCGCCGTTTAGCCGGAGCGACGCGCGAGAAATCACGGAATCACCTTTCTCCTCCCGTCGTTGGTCAACCTCTCGACATTTCTTCGACAAGCCACATCGAAGCCACCGCTCCGAAATTACACGTGACAACGTGACGCTGAAAACTCGGTATATATTTGCGCGTTACCGCACACTCGTTAGACACGGGACCCGACTTTTCCTCATTGTCCGTCGAGCGATTCGCTGTCGCGACATTAAATCGCTCGACATTAAACGGTAAAATGTGGTCTCAAGGCGAGCGACAATCTCGTCGCGGAGTCAGCGAACGGAGTCTCTCTCTCTCTCTCTCTCTCTCTCTCTCGTAAAACCCCCGTAAGCCGGCGCTCGCTCGTAAAAGCGCGCGCGCGCGCAACAGCGACGATTCGCGACATGGTGAAACCACGCCGCGGGGCACGCTCAACGCAACCGCGGCCCTGCTCTTAATATCGGTGTAGTGAAGCCACAGCGGAGCAACAGGCCCCGCGCGGTTGCGCGGCACGTTGCGTGATGCGCGACGTTGCCGCGCGCTCACGAGCAGAGAACGGGTTAGCGCGAAGCAGGAGGGGAAAGGAGAACGGATAAGAGGCCGTGGGGCCGCGCGCGCGGGGCCCGGGCCCGAGCCCGGGCCCGGGTAGCTCGCGCGTTTGCGCGCTTGCCAGGCGGCGGCCCGAGGCGGCCCTCTCCTCCGTGCGCCCGCCAGAGCGCAATGTTGCCACGTCTTGTCGGGCCCCGGTGAAAAACGCGCACAGGTAGTTCCTCGTACGACGGTCGTACAACGTGGCGCGGAACAGCCACTGGCGACGACCATCTGCTGGCCCTCGGGGCCTCTACGGATCGCCGCCGCTGATGGTTGACGTGACTCGGCAGCCGCTGCGCGCCGCGCGCCGCGCGCCGCGCGCTGCGCCGGGAAACGCGAGATCAACATGAGGACGGCTGCGCGCACGGCTGGGGCCCATCCGTGACGTGGTCACGGGGGCCCAAGTCCGCTGCGACGACTCTCGTCGTCTCTTCTTGCCGTGTCTTCCACTCGCTCGCGCGATGTCACGTGTATGTGTGTGTGTGTGTGTGTCTCGCCCCCTCGTTCTTTCTCTTTCCAACGATGAACTTTGCCTTTTAACTCGTTGCTACTTATGTCCATTTAAAAGTTTGAGCGGAGCGATTAGCGATGTCATTAACCCGTCGGTCGGTCGGTCGGTCGTGCGCTGCTTACGACCTCCTGGGAACTGTTGAAATATCGTTGATACGGCAACTTGGAGGGAAATATCGGCAATTACCGTTGCAGCTCGATGTCATTATCACGATACGGCTCACTTTCCGGGATTCGTTGACAATTTTCGCTAACGTGTCGTCGCGATCAGAGATACAAATCACGCCTTTATGCCGCGACTGTACTCACAACTAGACCATATATTTTAACCGTCGCTCGGAGGACACGAATATAGAGGTTTTAATCAGCCGTTAAGTATAGCGCGTTAAAAACACCGGGGAAGAAAAATAGGGTCATAGGAAGTACACCTGAGGCGCACACGAGGGAGGGGGGGCACGCTGCCGCTGCTGCTGCTGCTGCTGCTGCTCGGCCACCCCAAGATAAAAATGGAAATTGCCCGACGGACGACGATGATTTTCCGGCAGATAGTTGCTGATAAAAATAAGACAGCATAAACAACACGGAGAGAAAAACAGCGTTAGCTAGACTCCGCGTGACCTCTTATCTCATCGCTCCGGGTTATGAAATTTCCTAGAGCCTCGTCATCACCGCGTTTATCTCTCCCTCTCACTGCGCTCGTCTTTCGTCTCGCCGTTTGTCTAGATAATACAATTTCGACAGACGAGAGAGTGAGAGAGAGAGAGAGAGAGAGAGAGAGAGAGGGGAGGAAGCACTCGCGAATAACGGGACAGACGGGGGGGAGGGGAAGAGGTCTGGAAAATGCGCGAGAACCCCGAAGCGAAGAAGATCCGATCGTAAAGATAACCGTGCGTACGCGTGTGCGTGCGGATCGGTCATCCCCGAAAGCACGGGCTTTCCGATGCCAACCCGGCCGTTGTCTCTTTCTCTCTCCGTGCGTGTTGCGAAATCAACGTACGGCGATGCGTAAGGGATACGGGTTCAGGTATTTACCGTTACGTCGCTCCGACAAGACGCGCTCGATAGCAGCGCGCTAGAGGAAGGTCACCGCGTCCTCCGTACCTTGCTCGCGTATCGCTACGACCAGAGGAATTTTCTTGAATATAGAGTAGCGGAAGATAGATAGAGAGAGAGAGAGAGAGAGAGAGAGAGAGAGAGAGAGAGAGAGAGAGAGAGAGATAGAGAGATAGAGAGAGAGAGAGAGAGAGAGAGAAAGAGGGAGAGGGAGGCAGGGAGGGGGAGATCCTTGCCACTATCTTTGAGACGAAATTTCCCGGAGTCGAGCTTCTCGGTTGGATTGGGTCTGCGCAGAGCGCGGAGGCGGCGGAAGTTGTTGAAATTGTTTCCCTTCAACAGTCGTAAGACAAGCGGCGCGCGCGCGGTAGCCGAGTGTGCGCGCGCTCACTTTGGCTCTATAAAACGCCCAGCGCGCGAGGAAGAGGAAAAAGAAAGGATTGTTAATTTGCCGCCGCCAGACGGCGGAGTTAACATTCTGCCGACGAGAACGTCTACAAGATGCACCGTTATTAGTACGCAAGCAGCCTTTGGCAATCTGGCATCACGCGTACTTGTGCGCGCTACGTGTACGCGAGTTTGCATGAAACATTGAGATTTACGGTAAGGTTTAATTAGCGGTCTAACCGGTGTAGCCGGGAGCCTGCGGTGCGGACAATTCTGTCCACGATAAAGCACGTAGGGACGCGCGCGCTCGTCGTTGAAAAAGATTTACCGTAATTGGCGCCGATGGATTGCTGTTACGTTCCGCCGCTTCGGCTGACCGTCCCCCATTGTCGCTGCGTAAACTTCATTAAAAATGTATTATGGCTTGATATTCGACACGAAGTTATTTCATCGCGGAATGCCCCGCGAAAAGTATTTAATCCACCGCAATTGTGTCGCGATCAATCGCTCGGTGGACGCGCGCGCGCGTCCATCCGTCCGTCCGCTGAATTGCACAGCGCGCGATTCAACGCGAGTGCTCGCGCATGCAGAAAATTTTGGTCTTGTCACAGAGGTCTTACATCGAGAGATCGTTGTTATGCGAAAAAAAGGGGAAGCAAAAAGAAAAATTATAAATCCCCGGAGAGTTGTATTTTTTTTTCTTTCTCTATTCTTCCTTTCATCGCGTTGTTCGCATCGACGTGCATGCCGAAACGACGAGGGATATTTTCGGTCGGTGAGGAGAAACGGCCGCCTCGCGAGATTCGGCTGTTGATTCGCCGATAAATCATTGTTAATCGTGGCGAACGTGCGAGCGGCAGCCAAGGAAGCGTAGCCAGCAGCGTTCGCGAATTCAAAGCTGCCGGCGCAGGGTTTGCCTGCGTCCAATACGCGAATTGGAACGCAATTGTTGCCGCCGCAACTATGCCAACGGAGCGCTCTCTCTCTCTCTCTCACACACACACACACACACACTCTCTCCCTCTCCGTCCCTCTTCTCTCTTTCTCTCCCTCCCTCAGAGGAAGCCCTTGCATAGGAACCGGGGTAACAGGCAGATGCTTCATTAATACGCCGATCGTGAATTGTTACCATTTAATTAAATCGCATTTTCCGCGCGCTTTCCATGACTCCGCGGATCAAGAGGAAGAGACTGCTTCGACGGTCCGTAATTAAAACTGCGGCTCGCGTCCCTCGCCTCGTTTGCTCGTTCTCCGTTTCTCTCCCTTGCCTATTTCCCCCGCTTTAGTCTTTCTCTTTCTATCTTTCTGCTTTTCTTCCGCCCTTCTCTTGTCCTCTTCCACACACACACACACACACACACCACACACACACACACACACACACACACACACACACGCATTCTCTCTCTCTCTCTCTCTCTCTCTCTCTCTCTCTCTATCTCTTCCCGAACCGACGATAATGAAGTCGCTGACGTCAACGTCGATCGATCCTCTAGACGGAAACACCCAGCTGCGAAAAGTTACGAGATCACGCTTAGAATGACGCAGCCTAAATAAGTGCACCGCTCGCTCTCCCGCCATCGATACAGGCCTCGGTCTCTCTCGGTATTAGCCAGATATAGCACGCTTTACGAAATTATTTCAGATAACGCATGAATCTCTCTCTCTGTCTTGACCTCGATGAGATACGGCAACAGCCCGTAATCGCGCGTCCGCGTGATAAATTGCTTAGAAAAACTATACATTCCCCGAGTTTTTGCGGGCCGGCATAAATTGATTTTAACGACCATTTCTGTAACGTATATTTCCCTAACGTAAGCAACCCTTTCGAATTTAGACGTTGCCTAACGAGAAATTTTACGAACCAAATTCAAAAGCCGCGCAGAATGCTGTGAGCTCCTCGTGTATGCAAAAGGCAAGAACCTCGTTCAAGGCCAGCGCGGAATGCAGCATCCTTTTAGCCCGAATCTTTTCACTCGCGAGAATTTTGGATGTACATCCCGCGGCACAAAGGCGTCGTTCGCTTTGCATATGGTATACGCGCCCGGCTATTTCGTGAATCGTTGTCGAAATAATCATCGTGATAAATACGGGGACGGTGATGAATGCAAAATTTATAATAAACTACCAACTAAATGTGCAATGGCCCGCGCTGCGCTGCGCTGCGCTGCGCGCTGGTTGCGCTTGAACGTTGCGAGTTTAACTTTAGCAGCTAAACTGCAGCTTTGGCAATTCGTCCGTGTACGACTTCGACATCGTCACTGTTGATTCTCAGCGGACTTTTACGGTTATCGCGGTTTATGCAATATCGCCGTAGCGAATTTCGCACAGCTTCCTCCTTCGCAACGTCCATATAAATCCCGCTGTCTTTTATTCGCCGTCCGTGTATTATCCGCCGAGATGACTAATAACGGATTACTTATACGCTTCTTAGGCTGTCGATAAAAGTCTTGTCCTCCTTCCTCGCCCAACTTGCACGACGTTGGATCGTCGTTTCACAAATTGTGCGCGAGCGTGACGCATCGACGATTTTATTTCCCAGATTTTATTCCCCGAGGGATGATGTATCGAAACTATCGAGCGGTAGCGTTACCGTGAAAAACGGTAAGCGTTTATTCGCGCTGTACGGCCGAGGCATGAGAGAGAGAGAGAGAGAGAGAGAGAGAGAGAGAGTGGGGAGAGAAACGGGAGGAGTCAGCTGAGAGAGCTGATCTCGCATCTGCTGTAAAAGTCGCGATCGTTTGTGCTAATAAGGAGTATTTTGCTCTTGAGCTCAATCATCGAGTCGAGTTTGCGATAAATTCCACAGAATCGAATGCAAATATTCAGTTTTATTTTATACGCTACAAATTACTACAAGTTCTGTTTCTTTTTCTTCTTTTCTTTTCCCCTGCTAACCTCAGATGAATTTAGTATACCTTTCTTTTTTTTTTCTTCTTCTTCTTTTTCTTTTAACGCCACGAGGTAGAAAATTTTGATTAATGGTACAAATTAATACAAAATGAGTAACTAACTAATCCGACCGTGGGTGCGATTGAATTTTGGGTGCGATTTGCTTCTGCTAGCTTCGGAGAGGAGGTACGAAGAAGCGGGAAAGCGGAATCTCTCACGATGCATCCGCGGGGTCAAAAGGACTCGACGGGGTAACGAACCGTCGACGACAATAACGAGTCGAATACTGGATTGAGTGTATTTGTGTATGGCATGTCGAGCTGAATGGCTCTCGGGTGAGCAGGAGGACGCATCGCGGTTATCGTTCTATCACAACCGCGAAGGCTACCACTGTCTCGTAGAAATAAAGACTCGATTGTACGTCTCTAGCCGGCCGGTCGGCCGGCTGGCTGATCACCGAATCTCTTTCTTGGGCTGCGAGGTCGCGGAACCGCGAGACGATGTCTCAAGCGGAATCTTTATGCAATCGTAAATACTCTGCGCAAATCCAGCAAAGCGTGAAGTTACGCAGACTGTAAAATTCCACGGGTCTCCGAGCCGTAAATATCTACGAGATCCGCGTATCGCGGAGCGGATGTTCTATGGCGATCGTATTAATCGCGATGGATTTATATCGCCAGATTCATTCGCGTATAATAAATAAGACTCGGGGAGAAGAGAAAAAATTGGAACCATTGGAAAAAGCCTCGCTCGATTTTTGTGTCAGATTGTTGCGTCGATCGCGATGAACAATGGAGAAAGATTATTCATTAGTCGAGTTATATTTATAGCGAAACTTGCTGCGCGACCTCGCGTCACGAGGTCCGATGGAGATTTAGTTTAAATTTAGCCTCGGAGATGTGAAAGTTGTGTACTTTTGCCGGATGAACTATTTTGTTATCGGGCGATCAGGACGAAAATAAAAGACAGAACTTTATCTCGTTTGTGATCAAAACGTTCGAAACTCTAGAGACAGTATACATATTTTAATCTTAATTGTAACGTATCTTCGTCTCCAAGCAGGCTCTTATCTGTCCTTCCCTTTATTGAAATTGCATACCTCGAGAGCCTTTCTCCGTCTCGTCTTTTCTTTTTATTATCGCTAAGCTCATTGTGGAAGAATCGCCCATATTGTTGCCCATATCTTTGAAACATTCAGTGCTGGATAAAAATTTTGTTTGAAGCCACTTTTATCTTATCGAACAAATTTATCTTCTGTAACCGAAATAATCGCTGCTGATGCAACGATTGATGAGCATGTCGCTTATAGACTAAACTTTTTTCAGTGACCTGCCTGAAATAACGTCTGTAAGAACGAAATTTCTCAGTCAGTCAATTACTTTCAGTGATCTTAATCGAGTTGTATCTTCATTTCCAAATCGTCTCGAGAGAGAGAGAGATCGTCTCGTAACACTCGGTCTGGAAAACTCAAACGTCGCCGCGACAATATTGTCCCCCATTCGCTCGGTTAGTAGTTCAAACTCGAACCGTGGAGAGCCTTGAAAATTGACTTCTCTTTCAATAATTGTGGTAGCGGTGTCGCGCATGGTACACGTGGAACGCTAATTTTCACCCTTTGTTACAATTCCGCGCGACAGCGCTGGATATTCTCCTCGGCTTCTCAACTTAAGTTACAAACGAAACGAGAAACTTTTCTTCGGTGCGCGCGATGTATCGACGCAGTATCACCGGCGGTGATTAATTTCCCAAGGATACAACAGTTGCTTCGGTGTTTCATTCCGCCCTAATAATTTATCCCATTGTTCGTATATCGAATCGTACGACGCGTGCTCCGCGTCATTCTCCCCCTGTGTTGAAGCAAGAGCGGACATTTTAAAGCCGCTAGCATGCTAGATCCGTACCTTTCGCTCAGAGAGCGTATCGCCACATCGTGCGCGCTTTAAAAGTATAACTAACGGAGAAATCGGCGTCGACGTATTTTTCGCGCGACAGCGAGATATGTTAATCCCTCGTGGTTGCAAATAGGCTCAAAACCGTGTCGCGCTCACGTGTTCACGATGCATCGCGTGCAGCCGACCGCGTGCGTGTACTACTCGCGGTTCTGCCAGAATGCGTGCGTGCGTGCGTGCGTGCGTGCGGACGCGCACATACGTGCGACATAGAGCCGCGTACGGTCAGGTATTTACCGGTATTTAATCGCGCGCGCGCGAGCGCGAGCGCGAGCTCGACGACGAGCTGAAGCATCGGAAAGTAAATGACACGTAATGGCGCGCGGCCAGCACTTTGCCGGGGCTCAAAAATCCAAGCGCGCGCGCGCGTCAGTCGTGCCGGAGGATGAAAATCAAAATCGTTTATTCGATGGGTATTTACGTAACTTCGAGTGGCGCAATAACGCACTCGAACCCCTTTCCCCACGATGCATTTTCCAATGCTGCATCTCGAACGTCGACAGCGCGCGCTTCGCTCGCCGGCTCGAAGAGCGAAGAATAGAGGTTAGCCGATGTGTGCCTGCAGGCACAGACGACGCGACGATCGGCTTGGACTCACGCCAGAATGCTACTGCTCTCTTGCGGCTATCGCGCGCGCGCGCGCAACATTCGATAAGTCGCGAATGCGCGGCGAATTACGCGCGCGTAATTATCGCGCGAAACGCGGAGACTCGCGATAAAGCTCTCGGGCGAAATTCACGAACGAATTCTCGCCGTGGAATTTTCCTTGCTCCCTATCATCAGACCAGACCAGACTCTCTCCTCGCGTTATCGCCTCACACACACACACACACACACACAGTCGTGTGTTAACGTCAACTTTCGCGTATCATTCATCGCGCGTGTCCGTGTCTTATCTTGAAGCGTTCGTGTCTATTGGTCACCGCCGTGAAATACGCGCGCGCGCCGTCTTCGTCGGGAAATGCAGTGCGCGAGAGCGAGCTCGCGACCGACAAGGTGGTGAAAGTACGCGAGCGGCAAAAGCCGCGAGGGCGCGCGCGCAGGGGTGGATCGTTCTTTCCTTACCTCTTCGCTCGTTCTTTCGCCGCTGCCGGCCGAGCCGCTTTAGCATGACAATCCGAACAAATTGGACGGCTCAATTTGAGCGAATTGCAATGGCGAGTTTCGGCCGGCGAGCTTCTCTACGCAATCACCGCCGCCGCTGCCACCACCGCCACCACCACCACCACCACCACCACCACCACCACCGTCACCATCAACCCTCGGGGTTCCCTCTCGCTACGCTACGTTGAATTAGACTGACTCGCTGCTCGTGTCGTTGTTGGAAGGCTCCAAAATCGGCCGTGTCGCATTGTCGGCCGAACGTGCGTACGCACGTACGTACGTCCGAGCGAACAAACAAATGAGTGTACTCACATTCGTCCCGTGCGAGAGCCGCGCGTGACGCATCGATGCGCGCATAACCGGTCGCGATTGACTTTCTATGTCCGCAGCTAATTACCGCAGTCGGACAGTCGTCGATCGCGCGCGCGAGAGTTCGACGCGATACGCGGCGACGGCGATTTAAGCCCGTTGCCGAGTTTCCCTTCTGTCATTAGCGATTGCGTTTTCCATTAGGCCGATTAGTATCTAGAGCGACGCGCGCGCGCGCGCGCGCGATGTAGGCGAACGTGTAAAATATTCAGCCGACGCTTGAGCGCTCGAAAACTTGGAGCGACGTGTCTTTTTGCGAGTAGTATTTCAAACACCGCACCTGTTTCGATCCTGTTGTCAACCTACGGACGGACCGACTATGAAATTGAATTCTTAATCATTGGTGGAGAAAATTGATGGAGAAAATTAGACGCTTCCAGTTACGTGCACAAGAACGCCCGGCGCGGCGCGGCGCGGCGCGGCGCGGCAGCGTCGTTCTCCAGACAGCGTTGTGTCTCGCGTAGCTTCGTCAAAGCTGTCAGAAGCTGTCGGATGTTGATCCGCTCGTCAGTCTCGCTCGCGTTTATTTATACCGAATGAAATGAAATAGTAAATAATTAGGAGAGGAGGTTTTTTAATTATCGGAATATGATAATGGCGGCGGTGGTGTGCGAGCTGGCGTAGCGAAGCGCGGCGGAAGATCCATCGATAAAACGCGGATCTGGGAGGATATCTTCATATATTTACGTCACACGAGAGAATCCGCGCGAGTCGCTGGCCTAGTTTGGGGAAAGGAAGAAAAGTGCAACCGTTGCGCGCTGCACGTACGCGACGGCTAATTTGATTTGTCAATTAATTGACCGAGCATTGCGATACATTATTCCACGAAGAAGCACGATGCATAGTTGATGATATTATTGATTGAATTCGCTATGTTTGTTGGCGCGGTTGGCGATTTACTCGCTAACCGCGCATGCATGATCGTCGTAGGAAATCGAGCCGCGCGTCGATGATTTGTTTTCGCGCGAGATCCTTTCCTTCCTCGCCGCGAAAATCTCTCAGGTCGCGTCGCGCGCGCGCTGTACGGCCGATAAAATCGCTGGCGTCGGATTCCGAGGCGAGGGTGAATCTCTCTCCGGTTGCCAAGAACGCCCGGACATTGTGATGCCGAATCTACTCAATCGCCACAAAGATGTCGGCGATTCTTCCCGACGTTATGATGGTATACCCGCGGCCTCTCTTGGCACGTGCGATGTGTGATGTGAAATCCTGTCGAAGTCAGCGCGTGCAAGATTAACGAAGTTCGAACGGGAGAGAAACTCGCAAACTCACGCCTCCTTCGACAGGAAGGCGGAAATAAAAGCGCGAAAGCGCCGATGCTTTCGCAACATTGTTTGCAGTCGCCGGCAACTCGCGCGTCGTACTTCGCGATACACACTTCGCGCGGTAAAAGCGCGGGGTACAAAAGTCCGCGACACTGTCGCCCTGCAGCCTACCAATTCCTTGCGTCTCCTTGCGCCAATGTTTCTTTCACGTTTATCGAGTAACTTGGCGCCGAGGGTGGCGATAATAACGTTAAAACGCCATCCTTGGGCGTTTAACCTTTCGCTCACGTTTTGCGAACAATACACGCGTAGCAATTCGACATGGTTAACGACGCCGGTTACAAGCGCCTTCAGCGCAGCGGCGGCCGCTAATCTTCGAAAAGGAATATTTCCCGAGACTGAATGATTAGCACGGCCCCGAGAAGAAGAGAGAGAAAAGAGGGACCGCGCGTGTTTCAACATTCCAAGAGCTGACCTGTTAGCCAAAAGGGCGAGGCAGCAGAGGCAAGCATCCCGAAGGTATAGCCGCGCTCTCATGTTCCAGACGAAATACGAAATTCGACGTCTTTTCTACGGCAACGTAGTACGGCAACCAAGATCCTCGATGGAGGAGGAGCTTCTTTCCTCTCACCTTGTCTCGAGAGACGAGCTCGCTCTCGTCGATGCGCGCGCGCGCGCATCTTTGTACGCCAAAGATAAATAAAAAGTCACATTTATGAGCTGAAAGGTTCAGCTTGTACGGAGAGAGATCGACGGACACAACAAGCCTCGCCGCGTCAGCGGAGACACGAGCCTAATAAACGTGGTGTGTTATGTAATAGACGCGTCGTTCGCATTCCTCGGAACATTCTTCCGTTCGGTGGTGCAACGTGAAAATGAAATTGTCGCGTTGGTAGCGGCCGCCCGACTAGGGTCGGCCCTATTTTAAGCAAGCACGTTCGGCGATTCGTACACTCGCACGCACACACACACACACACACACACACACATGTATCGATCCGCTGCTGTGTGTGTGTGTGTGTGTCACGTGCGCGAAAGCAAGCGCAATCATCGGCTCGTCTCCAACGGAAGCATGCGACACCGCAGCTTCCGCTAATAATAATAACGCTATTTCCCATAGCGCGCGACGCGCAAATTTTTACGCACGAGTCCCGCCATCGTCATCGTCATCATTGTTCGCTCATTAATGTTGTCGTTGACCCGCCGTCACCTCGCTCGAATTTATCCGGCTGGAATTTCAATCTGCCCAGCTAGCGCGCGAATACTGAAACCGTGTGTGATCGACACTCTATGATTCTATGATGAGGCGCGCAGCCAATGCAGAATACAGTTTTAAACTCCGCGACAGCTTATCGCTTACCAATGGCGAGTCAGTCCCCACTGCATCAAACGCTAATTTATGCTATCGCGCACGTCCGAATTCCACGACTACAATCGACGTTGAAATAAACTGCGACCCGAACGTATATACGCGTGCCACATGGTATGTGCGTGTGCGTCTGTGTGTGTGTGTACGAAGAACCCATTTATGTGCAGCCAAGCCTCACTTTGGCGTTGGCGCTATCTTTCCTCCGAATTGCGGATCTATGCAAATCATATACCAGTTGAGTCTTCCATAGAGAATGCGAGGGGGGGGGAGAGAGAGAGAGAGAGAGAGAGAGAGAGAGAGAGAGAGAGAGAGAGAGAAGGGGGAGAGAGGAGGAGACTTTTATTTGAGAGAAAAAACCAAACAACACGCGGAAGATTAATACGCGGAATCAGCAAACGAACCGAATATATATCTACGAAACTCTTACGAGTTGGCGTTATCCATCGCGCCGAAATTGCGACTGGACACGCGAAAACGCCAACCGCGTGCGCTGCGATACTATCAAAATGTCGTCGTTTCACCGCATCGATATACGTATACCGAATTATCTCCAGGTTCATCCAGGATGATCAGGTTACGTTCAGTGCGTTCTATTTTCCGACGGAAATACATCGCTCTTGACAATCGATAAGTGCATATCGGAAAAGGAAAAAAGGAGAGAGAGAGAGAGAGAGAGAGAGAGAGAGAGAGAGAGAGAGAGGGAGGGGCAGCTAGGAGGAGGAAGAGATAAATGCGTGTAACGTATCGAGGAATCGCCACGGGGGTCGGAGTTTTTCATCATCGGATAAGCGCGCGGCGGCTTCCGATTCCTGACTACGGGGAGTAGTGGATTAAAAAAGCCGCGAATTTTTCCGAACGACGCGAGAGAGCGAGAGAGGAGGGCACGTTCGCGTTATTACGAGCGCAATCCATTAAAAATCCGCCGCGCGCGTTCCAATCGCGGGCATCGCGCGAAGCCGATGCATCGGCGGCGCGGCGGCGGCCGCCCTTCGCGTGCACGCGTCCGTGGCCAGGACAGGTTCGCCGCGCGCGCCCGCGCGCTCCTTGCTCCTTCGTGGCGCAGGCACAGACGGCCAAAATGCTTGGTGGTCCCTCGAGTGGAGAGCCCGCGGGAGAAAGAACCACCTGCCGTAGGGATCGGTGGGGGCAAACTGCCGTCGTGCAACCTATACCCTCGTATTCTTCCCTTCGCAGGCTGTCTCTCTCTCTCTCTCTCTCTCTCTCGCTCTCGCTCTCTCTCTCTCTCTCGCACCCCCGCTCGCTCTTGCGCTCTCGACCGCTCGCGCGCGCGATAGGGGCCCAACGTTCGTTGGCACCCTTCTGTCTCTTCCTCCCCGCCGCATGGGCTCCCCACCGCTTACAAACTGCCGCCGCCGCCGCCGCCGTCGTCGGCAGGATTGGCTCGCGCTTCACCGACGCCCCGGTCATGCTAGATATCCAGCCCGAGCGAACGTTGCGCGCAAAAGTCGGCAAGACAAACAGGGAAGAAACGAAATTTACCCGTAAACTTTTCACTGAATTTCGCTAGGCGCGGGATATTTACACGATTGGAACGTTACGGTAATAGCAACACAGCCGTTAGCTTCTCCGGAGAATGAGGAAGATACGAAGCGATTGGACGTAAGGTTGGAGAAAACACACGTCGATAAATATCAGTCGGGAGGGGGGAGGGGGGATATTGGAAGAGCTCGCACTTTGTATAAGCGTAATAGCACGCTCTAGCGCGGCTAAAATTTAAGTCGGTTATTACATTTGTGTTACTCGGCGCTCTAAATATGTATTAAGCAAAATTGGTCAGAGCGCGTCCTATTAAGTAATTAAAATAATTAAACTCTGCCGGTCCCAGTACAGCAGTATGGGTGCCGATTTTAACAAGACTTAAATGAGAGAATTATGTAAATTTGGTTAAAATTACTTCCCGGAGGGTGAAATTAGCTTGCTCGAATGTAGATGTCATTATTGCCAGCGTGTCACATATTTGATTCATCACGCAATTTTCTGTAATGCGTCCGAAATTATATTTTTAGCTGAAAGTATATTTATCGCGAATGTGTTGCATCAAGCACTTTGTTTTTTGTATGTAATAATTATAATTTTACCGCACATCGCGCACCTTGAGAGGGAAAGAGGAAAGGGGAGACAGAAGACCGTTAAAATTTGGGAGTGCACATCCCTTGCAAGCACGTCCGATTGTTTCAACGCCCCTCCCCTCCCTCCCTCCCTCCCTCCCCCCCTCTCGTTTTGCCAACGCATTTTTTTCTTTTTTTCATTTCCGTA